>NW_024386768.1:552907-762177 GCF_900408965.1 Simochromis diagramma
TTATGTCCTGCTTGTGTTTACTCTGGATGTGAGTATCTGCAGCTTACATGTGAAAGAATAATGAGTTTGCATCCGGCTGGGATTTTACTGGCGTTTATGGCTGAGTGTTAACGTAATAAGCATCCAGCCGTGAGTGCCGTCAAGCTAAAATCCAACTTAGCTACAGATAAAAGAAAACCAAAGACCTCAAAAAGCCACCGATAACACTGAGAGCACATCGCGTTCAACTCTTCATGACCTTAAATTTAGAATACACTCCTGCAAAATGCAGAGTGAGGAAAGTCTCTTAAAAGTAATCTTTGTCATCATATATAGGCTAGCATATAGACTAGCACAACAATGAGGAGGAGGTAATACTCTTTACTCTCAGTGATTTGCATGATTTCTCTCAGACAGTAATATATCCATATTACTGTCAGTTTTCTTATGTGTATTTGCATCCTGTGCACTTCAGGGAACAGAAACACACTTAAACTCACACCCAAGAAAAATAAGGAGCCTTTTCTGCACCACTGTATGACGACGTGTTTACTGGTTGCATATTTAGTTTATTTTTTTCTTAGTCAGTAAGTAGGTAATCTTTTATCTACATATAGCAAATTTTAAGATAAATATCACAAAGTGCTTCAGAATAAAAAAGTAAAAAAATTATAATAACTTTAGAAATATACTAGAAATTTTACTTTTACATATCAGATAATGTACATGCAGCGTGCAGAAACACGTGCTAATGTGGATGCAAATAAAAGTTTAAAAGACAACAGAGAAAGTTGGAAGCCTGACTGATCAAAGAGTTCATGGAGGGTTACTGAAATAGGCGGGGCTGTGCCTTTCACACACACAAACAACAAAAACAACTTTCAAAAGTAATAATAAATTGATAAAGTGGGTCGAATTAGCGTGGAGAGGAGAAAAATCAAGCTCTGTGCTCAACTCCTGAATGTGAATCCAACCTGTCACTTGGTGCCAGATCAAAACAAAACATAAAAAATGCAGCGGCATCCAATGACTAGTTTACTGGTAAATAGCAAAAGCTAATGCACATTAAGGCGAGACAGAGGGATATCAGACAGTGTTGTTATGTTGTTGTTTTTTTTACATTGGTAACTTTAGAGGGTCGTACCTCTAGAGACATGATGACTTCGCAGGGGGTTAAACTGGATTTTACCACGAGCAGCAGCCTTTGTCCTGTCAGTTTGAGGCTCAAGGATCAAATGTGACAGTTCATAGAAACAAAGGCACTGTATCAGATGAAGTTTCTAAATTAAAATTTCTTAAACAAACAAAAACAGTGAAATTCTAGAGTAATATCTCAAATAAAATCTGTCTAAAAAGCTGGACAGCAGCTGTGAGAAGCCAATCTTTGTCAAGTTTGTTTTAGAAATGAAACAATATTAACTTTTGAAACAACCACAAACTTTTCAGATTTTGATGAAGAAACACATTTTTAAAAAAACTGAAGAAGAAAAATGATGATATACCTAAATACCCCAAAACAGGCCTATACCTGTAAACAATGCAATGGCAGAGATGCTTATTAAGATTTGTATTTTATATATATTATATCTAAATATATTATAACAGTTTGCAATGATGACTGCTTCACTCGCAGTGCCTTCACTGCAACAACTGCAAATGTGTGCAGTACATCCACTGTTTGCTGTGCAGAAGAGTGTTTAGGTTAATAAGGCTAGGTAAGATCGCAATGGCACGCCAGAAGATGTAAATAATTACTTACTGAGGCTGTGCCACCTGTGCACACAGACCCTCGCTCAGTTCAGACAGCATGGAGCCTGCTGCTATGTGATGCTATGGCTAAATAATAGAAGCAAAAAAGAGAAGGAGAGGAAAAAAATGTGTTTGTAAGACAGCGTCTGAAGGTGGCAGGTTCAGGGGTATAAATAAAAAGAGGTGTTTTTATTAGAAGAAAAAGAGCTGTAGAGTAGAAGGGGAATCTCTACAGCAACCAAATTAGTGCGAGATGTTGTGGTAGTCTGTGTGGACAGTCATACAGCACATATACAGACTTGTGCTTTAAAGCTTTCTGAGTCTCTTCCAGCTTTCTACAAATATCCCAAGGAAAACTCTAATCAATAGTGTGTCCTTTTTGGTCAAGCTGTCGCTTAGAAAATCAATGACCTCCCGTTGCCCAGCAAACTGTTTTCCACACTGTCTCCTGTAATCTTCCTTAAACTTGACTAGAACCAAAGCAAGAGCCAGTTGTCTTCCAGCCTAATACTTCAGTAACTACCCACAGGAGATGGGTGACACTTGGCGACAACTGTGTAACATGGGCTCTGTGAGCTGCTGTAATTAATTATGCTAATCCAACAGTGCTTTATATGTGCACTTAGAAAAAGACAAACAAGGATAAGTAGGAGAAGAAAGCATACTGCAGAAAGGGTATATGATGAATGAGCAGACTCACCAAGTGGCTAATGCCAGGGGATGAGAACGAGCCCCCCCCCCCCCCACCCACCCCCCCCACCTCACTATTGGTAATACTTTAATAAACAAGGACATCCACAGCCCTCAAAGTAATATATCCAGTCTAGGTGAGCTACTAATTACCGTTTCTGATAAATACAGAACGTTAAAGAAGTGTCTAGGGACTAATTAGATCAATGGAATAAGAGTCACTAAGCATGCAGTGCTATCACATGGGACTGTGGAGTAAAGAGGGAGAGCATTCTGTCATGTGGCAGAGACCCAGCTGGTTCAGTCTTAAGGAAATCCTGCATGCTTTATCAAGAGGAAAACATGGACCATATAAATCTCGAGATCGAAAAATAACAACCAGTGCATGAACCAGGAGGGAAAAATATGCATAACGCGTGGATAATTGCAACTTTAAACAACATCTGAGCTGTAAGATGAACAGGGACAGGCTCTACGAGGGAGTGAAGTAATGTTGGTGTGAAAGCCTGTCTTAACCGCACCTCTAACCCGGTCCGGGCGGACACTAATTTTCTTACTTCTACCTCATTCTCAGAAATGGGTCAACCCCAACACCACAACATGGAAAATAAAACTCTTGAGATAAATAGTTTAAAGCAATTTACAAAGTTGCTGTTACGTTTCACGGAGTGCAAATCATTGGAAAATACTATTAAAAAGAACCCCTAACATACTCCAAACAGCCATATGTAGGTCGGAGTAGCAGGGAGAAATAAAGCCCATATTGACCCTTGACCTCTGGAAGCGTACTTCTATATTACCATTCTGCATGCCTGTGCTTTGACCTTTTCAAATCCCTCTTAAAGGTTGCGTGCTCCTGTGTCTGTGTGCCGCGCAGGCTCTGCAGGGGAAGCTGGCTGACTGACCTACAAAGCTATTGTATTAAAAGAACCATATTTATCACCGCTCTCCACACCACTCTGTTCTACCTGCTGCTCGGAGAACATAACCCTTCCTCAACTCAAGTGCTCCTCCACTCAGCACTTTGGAAAGCTTTTTAGGCATGATTGGTTAGAGGGATCTCTGAAAGGAAGCCCATCGCTTGGCTGCACTGAGAGGTGAAAATGGCATTGAGGAGCCACTGAAAATTTAATCTGTCTGTGATATGTCTGTGCTTGGACATACGAAACACAAGGCTGAGCAAGTATAGGCCAACACTGATCGCTTATTACAACAGAACTGTGTCAGGTCCTTTGAACTTTCAGTGTTCTTTACACATGCATTAATATTTATCTCAAATCTTCATAGACCCAGATTCAGTGAAATGGAAACCATCAGGGCAAAAACATCTTTTTCTTATTTTGTTTTCTGCGTCTTTAGAAAAAGTCCAAGTCTCAAGAACAAAGTTGGAATATCAAGAATTAAGACACCACTTCATTCTCAATATTACTATTTTATTGTTGAAATCCCAAATTTCAAAGATGTTCTTTACTCACATTTGAACCTACGGCCAATTTAAAATCCCCAGTTAACCTAATCCCATGGATGTCTTTTGGCTATGGGAGGAAACCGGAGCACCCAGGCTCTGATGACGACTTAGCATTGCTGGAGCACTCGCTAGTTGCATCCATGTCACAGTAAGAGCATGACTGATGCGATGTATGGTGGTAAAGGAGGGCCTTATGTGGTTAAAAGGCTCAATCCAAGATACGACATCCCAGTTTCAGTTTATCATGTGAAGAGTTACAAGATGAAGGTACTTTAGGTATTGTTTAGTTTGTTACTTTAGTTACTTTTAAACTAAAGTGTTAAGCAGATATTTTGTACTTTTGCTTTCTAGGCAAGCAAACGTTCATTTTGTTTGCACTAATAAAAACTTCTTGCTGCAAATCTTTCTGTATTTTTTAGCTATATCATCATAATTATCACTATCACAAATTCTCTGGAAACATCACAATGTAATTTTGAGGCTATATTTCCCACTCTGGCTGAATATAAAGGATTATTAACCTGCATGTGCAAGTTAGGAACATGACCTTTCGGCTAAAGCTTTTATGTTTTCAGACAACTGAAGCTGAGAAGATTGCAACAGATGAAGAGCTCAAATAAAAGGATGGAAATCCAAACAACAAAGAGAGAATAGGTAACAAATCAGGCTGGAATGATCTCACCTCTACTCTAACCCCCGAGCCAATTTCCTGATGTACTGTGAAATGTGTTTGCAAGTTTTGGTTTGATTGCAACAGAACATTCTCTATCTGTCTTCCTCCCAGACAGAAACAAGACATTTGTATAAATAAATCAAACAGAAGAGAAGGAAAATTGTTCTGAAGCCGCAGTTGACCACAGAAGAGGTCATATTAAATCAGGCGGCTCTGATTTAGCAACAAAACAAAACAATTAGTTGGAAACAGTCTGTAACCAAACGTAAAGGCGCCCAAGGCAAACAGAGCTCCCAGTTCCCCATAATTCCTCCAATAATCTAATTAAGATACTAACTGGAACCATGGCAAGCTAATGAGAGGGCTATGACACGTCTGCACTCCGAAGCACTCGCTCGCTTTATCTTTGTGCGCTGGGAAAATAGAATTATTTCCACAAATGCCTCTTCAGTTTGATATCCGTTCTCTCCTGGAATGGTTTTGTTTTGCTTGGCCTATCTCATCTGTTCATCTCCACTTCAATCTTTTTGTTAATTCTTGCAAGACGGAGACGCAATACAATTCAATTTGTAGGATTAAAAAATAGAATTTTCTAGAAAATGTAAGTGGGTTAAATAAACGGCGGAACTTCAACCAGTACATATTGCAGTATGGTCCTTTGTCAGATATTTATAGCTCAGAGTGACAGTGGTGTGCTCTGATATGTCTCTCTCCGCGGGGATATGGCTGTGGCTCGGTACTGACACAGAGTGCATCAGTGTCCTACTGTCTTTGTGACCTAAACATACAGAGAGGCATGTTGACAATAGCGATCACGCAGCGGTAACACGCTGTCCGTTGTGCATCCTTTGCGCTGTGCGCTGAAACAAAAACCTTTAATTCAAGTGTGCGCTCGACGTTTGTGTTCTCATTTTATTTTGGCTGACGGCCAAAATGTTGATTTGAACTCGGTAGGGTTGGGTAAATTTAAAAAACCGAGGCAGATGGTAAGATGTAAGAATCCGAAAGGCAAACTTCACTTCCTGCTTTGCGGTTTCTGCAGGTCGGCGGGGTCAGCAGACAGCTTTTCTCCTGCAGCCCATGCTGCACACACGGAAACACAGCCGGTCAACTCTTTTATCACTATGACATATTGAGAAAGAAGCTGAGAAGAGATCACAGCAGCTCAAGGGAAATGCAGACCTGAGAGGTATATCTCTCCTGCATTCACTTAGATAAGCCACCGAGTCTGACAGCGCTTTCATTTCTGCACCTTTCTTATTTCATTTGATTGAGTTTTAATAGGTTTCTGGGGATAACATCCCTGTGTTTTTCGATTTTTTTTTTAAAAATTACGATTCAGCACGACATAGTGAAGCCCTTCTGTTTTTGTAGCACGAGTCTATTGAAAAACGACGCCGGGTTTTTATGAAAAAGGAGTGCAGACTTCAGAAAGGAATTTATTTGCTCATTGATCTTTCAGCTACAATCACAATGTCTTATTCTTCATCTGTGCTGCTCGATTCAAAAAATTTGCTTTACAAAGAACAAGTAAAACAGCCAAAATAAATAACACAAAGCTGGGAAATGAACGGGTGAGATGGTTTTTCATGAAGCCCAAGGAAAAAACTGATAATGCCACGTACTACGCACGATGTTCACCGTATAATCTGAACACTGAGGCAGAAAGAAAATGTATACGGAGGCAGTATAAACTGTCACAACATAGAGTGATAACCCAAATTTACATTTTTTTAACCTATTGAAATTCATCGTGGTGTGTTATAATTGGCATACTTTTGTAATTGTGGCAACTGCATGAATATGAATGAAACAAAACTACCATACATATACATATACTATATTTTACATCAGCAAGCACATCTATCTTTCAGCACACCCCAATTAAATTTGACATTCAGTTTTTGGCAGCTTTGAGCAGGCGGTGTGTGTGTTTATGAATATGTATTCCTTTACGGTGTCAATTAAGCATTGGATAAACGTCCATGATACGCTTTTCATGAGCTTAAGTGTAGTCAAACTAATTCTAATTAGCTGGTTTATACGAGCGGCTCAGATTAAGCAGAAAGAGCTGTGGATGTCCCATCGGCGCAAGGCTAAAGCCCATATGTGGGACTGTGTATGTTTTGCAGGAATAATAAATCGTCTCACATGTTTTACACTTCAGACTTGTTCGGTTTTAGTGCTTTAGAGGATTGGCTTGCCAACATTGTCGAGGAAAAAAAAAAAACCAAACATCTGTAACACATTTAGAAAGTTGATAGTTGATGTGCTTTAGACGGTGTCATTTAAACATCCCAGGTTATGGTGTGTTATAAGAATGCCCAGCTATCCAGGTGCCAGGGGACATTTACTAGACTCCCAGAGGGTTTGTGAGAGAAAAGAGGATTTTGAAGTTTCACAAAAAAGACAAAAAACAGGCATGAAAACCTCTCCACCTGAAACTGCAGGAAATCTTCCAGAATGAGGATTAAGGTTCAACTTCCATCTGTGTGACGGACAGGCGAGTACTTAGCACACAATTATAATCCTTTTAAAGCTAATAAAAACACCATCATGCTGTTTCAGCATGAGGTGAGCTAGGCTGGGGCTCCCTCTGATTGGCTGCCGGCTGATGAGAGGTACACATCATAACTACCGCGCCGGTCCCCACAACAGCCTTGGGCTTAAAGGGGCAGAGGTCAGACCCGGGATCACATCAATCACACATCCACTGTGAATTCTACAGGAGCTAATTCGGTAACTAATTTATCTGGGATGGCTCCAGCCTCATGGATGTTGCACAGGTCTTTATTGCTCTGTTGAGGAGAGAGCAACTCCTGTGTGTCTGCTTCAACGGCACGAGATCAAAATAGGCTCGCTACAGTCTGACGAAAATACTAATAAGATGAAATCCTTATTATATACACAGGCACTTAGAGAAAACCGCGAGTAACAGTTGAAATCTGACTTCGTGCTACTGCAGGACAACCGCTTTCATCTGCTCGCACATCAGGGAACTCATTAGAAAGCCGGTCTTTCACTCCAAAAACTCAACAGAACCTCAGAAAACATCTGTCTCTGTATGATACCTATCCCTCCAGCACCATCCACGCCCCGCCCAACAACTCAGGTTAGTGGGTTAATTGGTATTAGTGACACTCTCACCTCACATGTGTGATGCAGCGACATCTAAAGTAATGAGTTGACAAAGCTCTTTCTTTTTGTAATGTCCTGTTCTTCGAACGACTTAACTTAACCTTTTGTATAATTCATAAAACAACATCAAAAATACATTATTCACAAGGAAATGGTTGTTTTTCGGATCAGTTCGTGTTTCTCCAAAGCCTTTGGCGCAGGCACACTGAGCTTGCATTGGGAACAAAACTACAAAACACCTCCAGGAGCATGAATAATGTTGAAAAGTAAACGGATATGAGACATCTTATCGCTATCCTCTAGTGAGGGAGGCAGGATAAAAAGGGGTGACAATGAGTCAAAGGTTCAAGACGCATTTAAAATGTGCCAAAGACAATTTTCTGTTGTTCAGTTTTTGTCTGAAGCTATATAAACCCTATCGCAGATGTTGTGCCTTTATCTCTGCTGTTTGAATGTGAACGTGAGCCCGGAAGATGAAAATATTTACTCTCTTGCTAGCAGTGGATAATGGGTTGTACCCTTGAACCAATGGGGTTGCGAGAGGAGAACAAAAGAGCACATTGGTGAGGAATCAGTACTGAAGATAATATGAGCTGGACCCAGTGAATCAGCATGGGTCCGGGCTTTGTGACCTGTCACATTCAGACAAAAACCAGTTACTTCAAAAGATTAAGGGGAGATTCAGGCTCTGCCTCTGTTCTCCGTCTGTAACTGAAAGGTTGTCCTTCAGATCCGTCCTGCATGCCACAAATCACAAACCAGCGTCTTGAGAAACGGCCGCGAGCACAGTCCTTAGAAGTGGATTGTGAAGAAACCTGATGTAAGTAAGTGCAGCTGCCAGCTCATGTGGTTTTGTTCACTGAACTCGACTTGCAAGACGAGAAGTAGAGAAGTACAGCGTGGATTTAAATAGCTTTACCATACAGCTTTGGGTTTGTTTTTTACCTCCGTTTGAAAATTAACCTCTCGAAAAGTGCATTCAACATCTGATCAAACGTTTAAAGAAGCGCTGTAAGTGGCGCATCTGAATAATTACAATTTATATTTGGTTTCTGAAGGTAGCATCAAGTCCTTTTTGACAGGTCACGAAGCATCTGCAAATCTAGAATACACCGAGGCTGACAGACATCTTGACATCACACCTAATCTGCCAACATTACAAAAAGGGTGCTGCAACAGAAACGAATAAATGCCTCTCTTCATGGAAGCTGAATCCACGGTCTCTCCAGGTTAGAGCAACTGTGCCATTTTTAAAAATAACAAATACAGACACGCTGCCTACAGGGACCCAAAGCTTTTACCCAGAACTCTAACAGCTATAGCAGGGATATCACACCGCTGATGGATACTTTCAAATCAGATATGAGGCTTGGTTTCTCAAGTGTGTTACTTCATAACCCTTCAATTATATATCTTCATAACATCGCGCCTTTATTGTCAGATGTGATGTTGATAAATGTCACAAACTGCAAAGAACACAATGGCTGCAGATGCTTTTGACTCTGCGGAAACAACGGTAAACCCAGACAAAACGAGAACGCGTCAGAGGAAGTTAGATGAAATATTGCGACAAGCATTTTACAATCACCCCTTAAATACATATAGATGTATTTTAAATTACAGCATCTCTGTTCCTCTATAAATTATGCATAGAGTGAATGTCATCTAGTTCATAGTAATTTGACTGGTTAAATGCCTGTTTTCCATCACATTCCAGGCTGGGATAGTGGGCGTGGAGATGAACTCTAATGAGTAAGACACACTTACATCCAGGCTATTCCATCCACTTTATGCTTTTGAAATTACATTAACCTTTTAGACACAAATTTTCAGAGGATTTTGAAGGCAGCTAAGTATTGCATCACTAATTGACTGCTTAGTAGAGGAAATGTGGTGGAAAATGACAAGATTATTAGATACAGAGTGAGAATGTAATGGAGTGCTGAAGAAAGAGCTCGCTGATAACACCTTCAAAAATGCCAGCAAATAACAGGAAAGCTGCAGCGGAAAGCCTTTTGTATGAGGGGGGAAAAAAACAAGACATTTCGACAAGGGGAAAGTTACAAATGCACACCCACACAGGTTAGGTCATGTTTTGAGTGAAAATGTGAAAAAAAGATGACTATCTCAGAGAAAGAGCTGAATCCACACAGGTCATTTTTGTTGCCCTCACCTTAAACATGTTTAATTCAATAAGAGCGTCATACTATTTTAATAAAAGGAAAGGCTTGCGGCTTAAATAACTTTGTTTTTCTTCCACTGAGCCCCCCTCCCCATATCACATTTCTAAATTTCAGCCACCCCCCCATCCCCTGCAGGAACACTTGTACGTTTCAGTCAGTGTTCAGTAAGCTGCATGGGTCCCCCTCCTTTAACTCTTACCACATGTGACCTGACTGAAGCCATACTGCACAACAGATAAAGCTTCTGAACAACACTGCCTTGCTTATCTCCCCGTTCAATTTTCCCAATTACTATGAAATAAAAGATCAATCCAGAGAGTAATACTGACATGCTGTACGACAGGCTTTACACGGCACACTCTCACAACTTTAAAGAAAAATCCAAATCAATTTAGATGAAGTATTGATATGGATTGAGTTGAAGGGGGGGAGAGGTGACTAATATACAGAGGGCATAAGAAAGTATTGCAGGAGATGATGTGGGAGAGACGTTTTTCATCTTCTCGCACAAAGGCAGCTATGAAAGTCTGCTGTGGCACGTGATTCCCTGTCACACTGACACAAGATCCTAAACGCCGTATGTGAAATATTTATGAATAAATTAATTGTTCTATGGGATGTGGCTGGTGCTAGACTGGCACACATTCATTTCTATACTTTTCTATTTTTATTCACTATAAATCAGAGCGCTGCCACATTTGTCACGTTGTGACCTGTTAATTTACTTCCCATCAAATTCAGCCGCATTTCTCCTTGTATAATATTTCTGAAACTACCCGTGTCGCGCATTAAAACAACGATGAATGAGTGTGATTACAAGCGCTAACGCCGGCCTTATTGTTTTACATGGTACACTGCACAAAAACAAGGGGCCACAGTCGCTGCGCGGCACAAACACTGCTGCAAGTAAAGACTGGCTTAAGCAAATGAAGACGTACTAATTCTGATATGGGCCATGAAATACTGTAGATTATCGTTGGTCGCGGAGAGGAGTTAATCAGTTTGCCAAGTGAATGATGAGGAGAGCAGAAGAGAGGTCTCCCACTTGCTCGCCCTATTATCCGGTGGCACGCAGAGAGGCTACCTGGTGTGAACACACAGGCTTTCGTGGCTGTGCAGTGGGCAGCGGCTCACGCTGGGCGCCCCGCGTGCATCAGATAATTGGTAGAGCATCGCCACGTGAAGCTGTGTGCCGAGGGGACGGCGTGCGGAGAAAAACACACAACTTTAGCAGATGGTTCGTCTGATGAACAAACAGCATGCGGACAGAGATGGAGCGGCAGAAAGAAGTGAGAGCTTCCTCGCTATAGAAGAAAAGCATTAGTCAGAGAGGAAAAGTAAATGGATGTTTCTCTGTGTGTGCGTTTGCACTTCCTGACTGACAACACAACAAAAGTGGAAAGATCTAACACTGACTGACAGCAGATTCGTTCATTATCACACGGCATTGGGTTCCATCAGCATTTCCTAACAATCCCAGGTGTCAGAAAATCAAAAGGCAGTTGAGCAGCCATGCAGGGAGGAGAAAATCAAATATGTCACAGAAATAAGAAAACACTACACATTGGGCTTTTGACGACACAATAAACAAGCGCACTGAGCAAATAAGAGTGTAAAGACTGCGACAATGGCAAAAAGGGATATCATTACAGCCCTTCAGCAGCTTTATTTCACAGTATGGGTCACAAGAAGCAAGCTAACAGCGCTGAATCAATGTGACAGGGTTAATGACTGTTTCTCTCTTCTAAACTCTGGCTGTGGAGCAGCTGGGCCTCGGGGACCCCAGGTGACAGTTAGACTTTCTGTCATATCCGCCCAGTCACACACCATTTCTTCACCTCACTTCACCGCCATGATGCTACGGTGCTTTCTCCTCTGACACCGGCGCTCAACCGGTTCTGGTGGTCAGGCTCGGCTAAACTAGCGCTCCTAATTTCTTGGTTTGTTTAATCCTAATTGTGTGCCAGATGGGTGAAGGATGACACGCGGCACAATAACAGCAAAATCAAAGGGGGATTATTTTATCTATTCCCCCCTCCCCACACATGATTGTGGAGATACTGGTTGCATAATATCATGCACATGCGGCACATTGCCACAGTATATAGCTAAAAAAACCCAGATAAATATGTATATCTGCATTGACTTCTTTAATTTTGATATTTCATTCTGTTAGAAGAGTTTCTTTGTACATTTATTCTGTTTGTTGTCACTAAACACCACCTCTGCATTTCACGGAACATTCTGGAAAAACGATTAAAGAGGCATTGTGAAGTTTGAGTCTTTAAAGCTATCATAGCGTGTGATTATATTCTCACTGTCGCAATATAGTATGTAACCTGCAACTGTGTGTATAAGTAGAGAGAATTGCATAAACCGTGTTTAAGTTGTTCTATTATTAGTTTAACTTGAATCCTTCAGCCAAAATGTCAGATGAGATATGTGCAGCCATTCATTTAGACTAAACACTGTTATACCAGCCAACTCTGGACATTATAGAAATGCAGCACAGGCCTGTCAAGTTTCCATCTGTTTTAGGCCACAAAAATTTAGATTCAGTCCACATATACTGCAGCCAGGAAAGAAAGCAGTCTTCCACCTGGTGGAAGCATCTTATTTGTATTTTTTATGTTCATTTTTTCCTTTCCAAGGGGATGAAAATTTTGATTTGGAAGCCGTGAATTTTTTTGTGTTTTTTTCATTTTTGAGGGGGTTAATTATTCAGCAACAATGGAAACAGTTCCAGCAGTGTGGGGTCGAGAGCACAACACCAAGAAATGTGCAGCTGTGGCGTGCTACAGGCAAGGAGAGCCAGAGAGACAACTAAAAGTCAAAGAGTTTGGCGACAGCGGGTGAATTCTGTCCAGCAGTACGAGCTTTGAGTTCCTGATACATAGACAGGTTTTATGTTATGATAAACTTTATTATTACTTTTTTAAATATAACATCAAGAAACACTACTTTGACAATCACGCAAAAGCGGAATACTCAGAGGGTAAATTCCAACAGAAAGCCAAACCTTAAGGCTAAATGTGACAGAAAACTGGGTGTAAAACTGAAAATGACAATGAATGCTGAATAATAATGAAAGACTAAAATCAAGGGAAATGAAAGACTGCTGTGTAGGACTGGTTACTGTCAGTTGTCTGCACTGCCTTGCAGGGTGCTGATGATGCCGGTGGTGTAGCAAAGGACCAGAGAGGATTGAATGAGCCTAAATGATAATGGCATATCCACAGTGTTTGTGCTAGCTTAGACGCCCATGAAGAAAGACAACTAGTGCTGGTCTAGCTCCAGAAAATGGGGAACAGTTTATTCTTTCCCTTCATAGCTTCAGAAACTGTTGCACATCAGTGGCTTTAATCCCCCCCCCCCCCCCCTTTTTTTTTGTATTGACCTGCCAGAAAGTTTTATTTTTCTTGCTCTTGGTCTGGCAACTAATTTATTTGTCATATTTTTAATATCCTTTTGTCTTTTGATGTCATTTTTCGTCCACTATTTTTTGGTCTCTCTTCTTGTATTTTCTTGTTAGCTCCCTCTTTGTTTCTGCCAACCTAAGTAGAAAGACCACCAACCTTTTCCCTTGTTCTCTTTCCTATTTCATTACCTCCAATCCCCCCATTTTGCCCTAAAACGTCTTTTTAACAAAACTCTACAGAGTTGTGTTTTTTTCTCTCCAGTTTTTGAGGTGAAAAAATTCTTTGTCAAAGCAAAGGCTAATGCTAGTTAGCTATCTATCTATTGACTAGCTGTTAATTTCAGGGTAACTATAGTCAGTGTTCTGCAGAAACAGTGGACAGGTGCTAATATTGTGGATGACTATATCATTTCATTATTAATTTCAAAGACCCACCAACTGCAATCGTTGTTGCTTTAGAAAAGAAAGGAGTTCCCCACAGCTTTTACAGCATGTTAGCTCAGCTAAAAGTCACTGGCAGTAGCAGGTAAGAGTGTTTTCTTTTGACCTCCACGGGGGTGTTCCTATAAAAAATAACCTTACTATAAATACTGAACTATGAATAGCTGGAAAGAATTGTAGTATTTTTACTATCATTATTTTATGCTGGTAACGCCACAGTTAATTCACATTTTTTCTTTTGAAATGATGAGCAATAAAGGAAAGCTTGACTAAGATGGTGAGTGAATGCGTGTGGATGACTGTACGTTACATGAGGAACAGCGTGTGAACCAACTCCATGTGTGTTTGACCACACTTTGGAAAAGCTGCTGATTTAGTGCAAAAGGCCATCTGTGCCATTTTCCCTGACCTTCATGGGGATGTGGCTGCGAGAGCGAGCAATTCCCTCAGTAGCTTGGCTGCGTTTTTATGTGTGTGTGTTTCTGTACGATTGCATTCGCGTGTACATATTTGCCTGTGTGTGCGAGAGCCACACAGAGGATCAAAACGCTCTTGTGAAGCTCTGAGTGTATACACTTCACAATGATATGTTTCATTGTAGATTTTGGGATTTTCTATTTGTCTGCTGGCTGTTATCTTCACTCCACTTTGAAGAGGTCAAACACAATTGCCACCATAAATAAACAGACAACGTTACAAAAATTGTTGAATTAAACATGCCCTAAAAAATGCTGCTCATGATTTGCTTCTTCTCCTAGGCGGAAAGTGTCTAGTGGCTTCTCACTGTGTTTGTGTATGTGTGTGAGACCTCCTCCTGATTTACTCCTTTTTGCCCTGGTCACAGCACTTTGTCAGTACAGCTTCCACCATTCAGGAACACATCAACACCCAAGGACAGTCCACAGGCCTGGCTGGTCAGCCTGAACAAAATCCAAACAAATAACCTTCCCCGCTGTCACCGATTTACAACTGTCTGACAGCACTGCCCACCAGAGGACGGCGACTACACAGCACAGTAGGGATAAATCACCCCTACCTGTTCCTCCTCACCTTTGATTCGGCGAAGCAGAGTTAAGAGCATTATCATTTTCACAAAGCAAAAGAAATCAGAATGATGTTCCTATTTAAAACGTGCCATTTAACTCATCTGGCCTGAGTCATTGTCCCGATACTGTCGCAGGACAGAATAAACATAAGACATTAGCAGGCAGAGTGACTCTTGCAGATGTGACCAAGTTGCCCCACTTTCTATCACATGCTCCACAGTTTTTTGCGCCTGAGGAGCCTGTTTCTCTTCTCTCCTTCCCTTCTGCGGGCGAGGGCAATGCTAGTGCGAGTTGTCCAGGGAATGGCGAGCAGAGTACTTCCCAGCTGGGCTGCCGCTGCTGAAGGGGGTGTAATCATCGCCATGTTGCCTTGAGCACGGCGGCAGGACCAAGTCAGTTCTCTTGATCACTGTGGTAGAAACTCATCTGTAACTATGCAGGGACCAAAGAGACTATTCATGCCTAACTGCTAACACGGAAGCAGGCCAGAAAAAATAGTATTAACTTTGACATTAGCCAGTATAAAGAAATGAATATTTATACATCTGTGCTGGGGCTCATGCATAGAACTTTATTACATTATAGGTTACCTGAGTCAGCACATATTATTACTGATATACAGTGTCGCTTATATGATGAATGGTACTGTAATTTAACAATATGAATATTTGCAAAGACCCTTCGGACTGAAGACCAGCAAAACAAACGCTCAGAGAAGCAGACAGCAGCTAACATGCACACATCTTTGCTCTGTGCTCTTGCTACAGTATTAGGTTTGAACTGGTGACATTGTTTCCTTGTAAATGTCTTGTAGCTGCAGAGGGTAGGAGAATTACTGCCCTGGGTGCCCTGGGTGACAGTGCAATACTGTTAGAGTTACAAACAGATTAGTCTTCTCACCGTTTCTGATATTTCTTTTTTATCATTTATATAACCAGAATGAACTCACTATACTATTGTGTCCACTCAAACTAGCCACATTTTCCACTAGATTTAGTAGTGAAGTATAACCGATTTCATATTTGTCGACTCATGTGATCCCTTTCCATTGTCTCTAACATAATAAAACATTTTGGGGGGGGGAGTTACCAAATTTTAAAGATCTATAAAAAAACTAGTAATTTTCCTGCCAATGCCTCCCTCAATTTCATTTTCTGGTCAAGGTGAGCTCAAACATCATTTTGCTGTCACCATCTAAAGCAGAGAAATGCATCTTTGAGGGCTGCGCAGCCTTCCTCTAAAATGTCATCGTGGGCCTTGTGTATTAGCGCACGTCTTTTGGCAGTTATGGTTTTCCATCAGCCTAGATGGAAGGGGAATAACAACTGTATCCTGTCAGCCAGTGCAGATGAGACTTGTCTAGTCTATACCAGACGTTGTGCCGCTATGAAGAAGGGGGGGCAGTGAAAGATGTTGTCTGTCACTCTATCTGTGATATTGCTGTGATTAAGCAGTTCTTGAGGCTCTGATACAGTTATCAGCAGTAATGCTGGAAGCTGACTGAAGAGACACTCCAGCTCAGGGATGAGAGTGCCGGCTGATGGAGTGGCTCGGCTCCCAAGGCACTTGAACTGACATTACATTAACACCCTGTGCCAAGGCGCAGAGAGCAACAAACAGGAAAACAACAACAGTGCAAAATTAATCGCTGTGGTCAAGTCACACTGAGTGAAAGGCGGACTTGGGGAATAAAATGACATTCATGGGAAAAAGCGTTTACTGTGATGAAGGCAGGGAATGATATTTCAAATCACATTTGTCACTCTTGACATTCAACTCAGCGACTGACTTTTATATGCATTCCATTTCGCCCAGTTTCTCACTTCATTATACACAGTGAAGGTGGCATAAATATCAAGCTTATACTATTTGTCAAAGCAGTTGTATAAAAATGCTATTAAAAATAGATGCATACAAGGATGTCCTGTGCACTTTTAAAGAGAAGTAACTGATAAACCAGAGTAAAGATATAATGTAGCATATCAACCCTTGGCAGAAACCCATGGCTGACTATGTGTCACACTCACCTCAAAATGATAGTGATGTTCAAATACGAGCCTGTTCCCAGAAAAGTTTGGCTGCTGTGTAATATGTGAATAAAAACAGAACTGCTGATTTGCAGATCATTCAAAACTATATTTGTACTGAAAATACTACATATCAGATGTTGACAGTGTTTCTTTTGGAAAATATTTGTTCATTTTATAGTTAATGCCAGCAACACGTCCACTCAAGTGTTTGGGACCTGAGGGAACCAGCTGCTGCAGTCTGGTAGTTCCAGTGTTACTACGTTCTTTCTTGATATAAGAGTTCAGCTGCTCAACAGTTCACATTTCTTTATTCTACAGTGCACCAAATTTATTTAGTGCATTACAGCCTGGACTAGATTCATGTCAGTTTAGCATCAATTCAATTCAATTGTCATTGGAAACAGAAGGATCCAGCCCTAACTATATGCTTTATCTAAAAGGAAACTTTTAAGCCTAATCCTAAAAGTAGAGAGAGTGTCTGTGTTCCAAATCCAAGCTGGGAGCTGGGTCCACAGACGTGAGGCCTGAAAGCTGAAGGCTCTGCCTCCCATTTGATTTTAAATATCCTAGGAACCACAAGTAAGCCTGCAGTCTGAGAGCGAGGTGCTCTATTGGGGCCATATGGTACTGTAAGGTCTTTAAGATAAGATGGGGCCAAGATTATCTAAGAACTTGTATGTGCAGAGAAGGATTTTAAATTTGAATATAAATATAACAGGGAGCTAATGAAAAGACGCTTATTATGCAGTATTAATAAAGGCAGGAAGTCATTTTTTAGCTAATACAGAGCCATGCTGTTGGATGTTTCCTAAGTGTTTGCTGGCTGCCTGGATGGAAAAATATGTCGCTCCAAAATCTTTATGTCCTTCAGCACTAGTGGTTTCTTGTCAGATGCGCAAGTTGTCGATACCAAGTACACTAACTAAACCACACAGAGGGTCTCTTTTGAAAAGCACTGATGAACCTAATTAGTTGTAGGATGCTCCACTTTCTCAGTCTTTAGTTGCTCTTATCACAGCATAATAACAGTACATTACCACTGAATTATTTACAATTAAACATGAGGTTAAAACGGTCTGCAAATCATTGCAGTCTGTTGTTATTTACAACTGACACAGTGTCCCAACTTTTTTGGAAACAGCGTTGTAGTAAGCAAACATAGCAAATAGAGTGGGCGCGAATGCCCACTGAGTGGTGTGCAAAAAAAAAAAAAAATGTCAAGGGCTGGTTTGGTGAGAGATTTGTGTCTCAAGAGTTTTGGCTTGCTTCACCACTCGAGTACTATTTTTCTGCATTCTGCCCTGGAGAAAGTTAAAGTAACAGTAAAGGACATGACAAGAGCAGGCCTGCAGCTTTTGCTGTCAAGCTAGCCATCCTCTCTTTATCTCAGTCTCACCTGTGTCCCGGACAGTTTAATCAATCCAGCTCTTTGTGAATTTCTACAGTGACATTTGATTAGTTGCCCAATTAGAAACAGCATTGCTTCAAGGCTTCTTTTTTCCCTGCAAGATGCAGACAGAGGATGTTCAAGATTAGTGAAAAAGGCCAAGGCTGGTTGATGAAGTAATTCAGCAGGAAGAACATACAGTGGGATCACATTTTAATCTGAACCTGGAGGTTTTTGGAATTTCCGATCAGCAGCTGAACATCTTTGTTATACTGGCCACTTTAATGCGGGATGTTCTTTATATAAAAGGTCTGATTCTTTAGAGAAACAGATGGATTTTTTATCACATTTTGCAAACCCTTTTTAAAATGTTATAATTGCAGCTGTGTGTGAGGTTCAGAGGAGAACGTCGCTGTCTTTAGTAGCACTGCAATACCAGGAGACATGACTTCAGAACTGAGAGTGAAAACTTAGAGAGTCAGAAGACATATTATTATTCAAGGCAAAGAGGGGCTTATTCGGCATCAAATCTTAGCTAGACTGAAGGTTTCGAGGAGGGAAGTGCACGGCACTCTAAAACTCTTTACAGAAACTGGGTAATTTATATCGAAAGCCTGATCAGGCAGACCAAAAATGGTCACACTATCAGAAGATCGATACATCAAGCTTTTCTCTCTGAGTGATAGATAAACAACTTCATCAGAAACACAGAATTTGCTCAATGAAGAAAGCAATACCCAATTAGAAAAAGTGGGGTCAATAAAAAGCTGTCTGGTTGTCTTCTCAACAGGATGAATACTAGTCTCAAAACCACTTCTCAAGAGGTGAAACAACCCCTAATTTCTGGAGAGGGATAAAACATTGCTTCACAGTGGATGAGAAAAAAGGCCCATTTCCTGCAGTAACAGAAACGTGCATGTAAGAAAGAATGATACTGTGGTCTATCACACCCACTGTGAAACACGGTGGTGGGAATAGTTTGCGTTCTCTAACTTGGACATCTTTGTGGAGAAGGATTCAGACAGCAGCAGGATAATAACTCGAAATACACCCCCAAGCTTTGCAGGAACTACTTAAGAGCAAAGAAGTGTTAGCTGTTACTGACTTTCCTCCACACTCACCTGACCTCTACACAAGTGAAAATTTATAGACCACTTAAAGATGGAGAATGCCTGAGAAAATTAAGCATTCCTGACATCACAAGACACTCTGGGGTAACAGGTTTTACACAAACATGAGAAACACCATGCCAGCTCAAGTGCATGCAGGATCATTCTGCTTTATGTAATTGAAAAACTGAATAGAAGTGTAGTAAGGATAGTCATTGAGAATCTCCACTACTTGAGTCAGACTTGCACTGCATTTGTAAAAACATAAAAGCTGTATTTATCCACAGTTTGTTAATGTTTCATCAGAAAACGTCTCAGTTAAAGGGTGGCTGTGAGGAACCCATTGTTAATAGTTATGAGGGCAGAAAAGTATCAGTGGATTTTGATCCACTCTCTAATAATCTGCAAAGTATCTGATTGGTAACAGATTTACAATGATCCTAAACACACTGCCAATGCAGCAAAAGCATGCCTGGATAGAAAAGCTCAGAGCCAAACACTATCAGCCATAGACTGGCCTCCCCAGAGCCTGGACCTCAACATGACTGAAACAATGTGGGATCATCTTGACAGAGAACAGAACAAAAGGAAGCCGAGCTCCAAAGAAGAGCTTTGAATCTCCTTCAAGAAGCCTGGAAAATTATTCCTAAAGACTACTTAAAGAAATGACAGCAAAGCTTATCTAAGAGAGTTCAGGCAATGTTGAAGAATAAAAGTAGTCATCTCAAATATCGTCTTTCAAGCGCATCAAAATTGTACAGGCCTTCAACAAATCTCTGGACTTATGTGGAAATATTGAATGATCCTAATGATGTCCTAACAGCTGTCTAAATGTGGAGCTGTCTAAATGTTATAATAATAATAATACCAATTATTATTATTATTATTTTCACAATAAGCACGAGGTTATACGAATAAGAAATGAGTAGTAATGATGTTCCTAACTCCTCTGAGAGTCCTCACAAGGCTGATTCAACGCTACTGATGAAAAACATGTTTGCTTTAACTTATTTCCTCTGACAGTAGTATAGATTCTCCTCAAAGGCGGGTTAATGCTTATATTGGCTGGATCTTTGCCTTTTAACAATGCAATTAGCCAGGCAAAGGTAGCAACAAATCACTTTCACTTGCCCTAATTGATTTCTAGTCGTTGTAATTATGAGTATCAATTGTGAGTCACTACAAGGAGGGCACACCAGCTTGGCCCCAGTTTTAATTTAGTCCAACTGAGTGGGAAAGCGTCATGGTACAAAAAAGGACCAACCTAAGATGTACACACACACACACACACACACACACACACACACACACACACACACACACACACACACACACACACACACACACATACCCGTTTCTTGGGTTAGAGGGACAATTTCTGAAATTTTTGGCAAATCAGACTGGACATAGGGCTATGGGGACACCGGGTTCCAGAGGTGCTAGAGCTACAATATGCATATCAAAAATCATGAAAAAAATCAGCAAACCTATACACAACTTAAAATGTAAACATTTTCTTTGCTCGACTGAGATATAAAAAAGGCTATTTTTTCAGACATTCTGGTGGTTTGTAGAGACTTTTCTGTAGCTCGGTCTATAAGGACAGTCTGGTGTACAAGGTCAGTGATGTCATCATACATATACACAAAGTATAGTCTGTTCTGAAGGGACACATGGTGTGTAAAGCCAGTCTACTGTACACACACACACTGAGTAAATCTGGTTTAAAAGGACACATGGTGTGTAAAGCCAGTTCACTGTACACACACACACACACACACACACACACACACTGAGTAAATCTGGTTTAAAAGGACACATGGTGTGTAAAGCCAGTTCACTGTACATATACTCACACATGCACTAAGTATAACCTTCTTAGAAAAGAACATGTATTATAAGACTGTGACTGATACATCATTATAGTAAAATTGAATAAATTTGCTTAGGCTGCTGCCCCCGCGACCCGGCCTCGGATAAGCGGTTGAAGATGGATGGATGGATGAATAAATTAAAAAATAATATAAAGACTATATTTTGGTTTTCTCTGATGAGCATTACAATCTGACATACAAGCTTACATAAAACACCACAGATCATATCTGTTGTGATCTACTAACAGGTGGTCAAAGTGTCATTAAAACAACTAGAAGCATCATAATAATAATAATAATAATAATAATAATAATAATGGATTGGATTTATATAGCGCTTTTCTAGGCACCCAAAGCGCTTTACAATACCACTATTCATTCACTCTCGCATTCATACACTGGTGGAGACAGCTACAGTTGTAGCCACAGCTGCCCTGGGGCAGACTGACAGAGGCCAGGCTGCCATATCGCGCCATCGGCCCCTCTGGCCAACACCAGTAGGCAAGTAGGGTAAAGTGTCTTGCCCAAGGACACAACGACCAGGACAGAGAGCCCAGGGATCGAACCGGTGACCATAACACAACAGTGCTTGCATCAACTAGAACAAACTATGTATTATAGAGTTTTTCATTGTCCTGAAGAAACTGGCACTGAGTGGCTGACCAATAAAACAGCACCTTTGCACACCAGGGGTGAGTCGGGCTGACACCATGACTTATACATAAGACTTATATCAACACACAACACATTTGTTGAATTACTGAACTATATTTAATATAACCAACTCAATAATCAATTCCTTAAAAGGACAGCATTGTAACAATTATTGAAGGAAAATAAAAGTGAATCCTGGCATTAAAAGACTCAGGCTAACCACACATCAAAACAAAACACTGCCTGTGAGCACAGTGAAGTCAACTACATACTTTTTGAATGGAGAACACTAACCTTGAAATCAGGCCCAGAAAGGTAAAGGCTCAGACTGTCAAAAAGTGCATTTAGTGTTTAACATTTTTTTTTTTTTTTTAAAGACCAGTCCTCTGTTGCGCACAAAATCTCGAATGTTTTGAATAGATCTCGTCTCCAAGATAGGTTGTTCCTTTTCTTTGCACTTCAGACACTGCTGGTTGGTGACAGTGATACCGTTTTCAATAAAAGGCTTCATATGTTTCATCACCGCTCCTATCTCCTCCTCAGACCATGGTCTCTTCACACACCGCCTTGATGAAACACATAAACCTGTTCAATAAAACAAAACAAATTTGAAGTTTAAAAAGATCATGTGAGATGCACTTGTAGGTAGAGATGGTGTTCAAAACTGTGAAAACAAGCTGGTACTTGTCTAAACAAATTGTGTGTGATAATAAATAGACTGTAGACCTGATAAAATTTAAAGTTTGATTGTTTTCATTAACATGATAGTTCATCACACTGCTTGGTAAACACAAAATACAATCAGCTTCTTTATATGTTATATAATGTCTAACCACATGATGTTGGTGTTGACTGCACATAGTGCCTAGTGATGGACATGGCATCTGATTTATATCATACCTTTAGTAACTGAGTCAGGGACAGGAGGTGAACCAGAAGTCACACAGGCATCATTCCCCTGGTCATCTAAAAAAAAAAAAAAAAAAAAAAAAGAATTGCACAGTATAAATGTATGGGCTTAAAGAGGCTTTCTGCCTACCAATCAAACACCATGGGCACAGAGGGGACAGTGACAGCCAGTTCTATTATACTAACTATACACATGGCAATGCTGCTGAACTGGATGAAGTCAACAATACCTTGGGTAATAAGTTTACTGGGAAATGATGTAGATTTTGCACAGGCCAAATTTTGCTTGGCCAAAACTGATGAAGCATCAAAATACTAGTCATAAAGCATTAGTGTCACAATTAGGAATGGAACAACTAACAATCGACCATGTAAAAATGTACTGATGGTTAGTAATATTGTTCTATTCACAATCCCAGGTTATCGTAATCAGCATAGTAGTGTTAATAGTAAAGTCTGATTTCATTTTTAATGCAATGAAAAACAGAGATGCAAGTGGCATCAATGAAACAAGAGAGCATCGTTATCATACGTGATGTGCGCTGTTAAAATACGTTACTGCACATTTCACTGGATTTGTCTCTGAACAGGACTAACTCATAGATCCCAGCTCATTACATAAGATATGTTGGGCAAACTTTGAGTACAGCATTGAAAATGTACCTTGAGCTGCAGTCTCGGAGAAGTGAGGCAAATCAGAAGTCACAGAAGTTAATATTTCTTCATTGTCATTGATAGATTTTTCTAGCACAAAAAAAAACAAACAACAATTTAAATAAGTATGTATGTATGTATGTATGTATGTATGTATGTATGTATGTATATAAAAAATATATATAAAAAATACATCATACAGTGAGGAAAGTAAGTATTTGAACACCCTGCTATTTTGCGAGTTCTCCCACTTAGAAATCATGGAGGGGTCTGAACTTTTCATCATAGCTACATGTCCACTGTGAGAGACATAATCTAAAAGAAAATTCCAGAAATCACATTGTATGCTTTTATAACAAGTTTTTTGTATATTTCTTTGTAAAATAAGTATTTGAACACTTGAGTCAAACTATATTAATATTGCCTTTGTTAACAATTACAGCGGCCAAACAGTTCCTGTAGTTCTTCACAAGGTTTGCACACATTGCAGAAGGTCTTTTGACCCACTCCTCCACACAGATCTTCTGTAGATCTGTCATGTTTTGGGCCAACACAGACTTTTAACTCCATCCACAGATTTTCTATTGGA
The DNA here is from genome assembly GCF_900408965.1 of Simochromis diagramma. Lineage (NCBI taxonomy): Eukaryota > Metazoa > Chordata > Actinopteri > Cichliformes > Cichlidae > Simochromis > Simochromis diagramma. The sequence continues at coordinate 576,899 of NW_024386768.1, forward strand.
CTGAGGTCTGGAGACTAGTGAGGCCACTTCAGAACCTTGAAATGCCTCTTACGGAGCCACTCCTTGGTTTTCCTGGCTGAGTGCTTCAGGTCTTTGTCTTGTTGAAAGACCCAGCCAGAACCCATCTTCAATGCTCTGACTGAGGGAAGGACGTTTTGGCCCAAAATCTCACAATCCATGTCCCCGTTTAGCTTCTCCTTAATACAGTGCAGTGGTCCTGTCCCCCGTGCAGAAAAACAGCCCAGAGCATGATGTTTCCACCCTCATGCTTCACTGTAGGATGGTATTATTGGGATGAGACTCATCCTTCTTCTTACTCCAAACCACAACAATGGAGTTTAGACCAAAAAGTTTTATTTTGGTCTCATCTGACCACAGGACTTTCTCCCATGACTCTGGATCATCCAGATGGTCCCTGGCAAACTTCAGACGGGCCTGGACATGGGTTGGCTTAAGAAGGGGAACCTTCAGTGTGATGAATGATTTTAAACCATGACGTCTCAGTGTATTACTGATAGTAGCCTTGCCAACGGTGGTCCCAGCTCTCTTCAGGTCATTGACCAGCTCATCCCGTGTAGTTCTGGGCTGATTCTTCACCTTTCTTAGCATCACTGACACCCCACGAGCTGAGATCTTACGTGGGGCTCCAGTCCGAGGAAGACATTAGCCTCCTTCCATTCAGGGGCACCTGCAGGAGTCTTGCAGAGGGTACGCACAGTCACCTGCACGCGCTCCATCGCGCACACGCACATGCGTGCACGCGCACTGTCGCGCACCGAGCTGCTTGGCAGTGGCTCTGGAGCCCTTTCCAGCTTTGTGAAGGTCTAAAGTTTTGTCTCTTGTGTCGTTGGACAGCTCTTTGGTTTTACTCATGTTGCTGCAACACTTTTGACAGATTGTGGGGTGCACATGTGTCTTTATGAAAGCTAACGGCATCAAACAGGTGCTGCTAAATTAGAATCATGAGCAGAGTGTAGTTGGACTGTTTAAAAGCAGAATAACAGGTCTTTGAGGGTCAGAAATCTGCATGATAAGCAAGTGTTCAAATACTTATTTTAAGCAGTAATATACAAAAATATTTTAATAAAATCATACATTGTGATTTCCAGAATTTTCTTTTAGATTCTGTCTCTCACAGTGGACATGTACCAACGCTGAAAATTTCAGATCCCTCCATGATTTCTAAGTGGGAGAACTTGCAAAATAGCAAATACTTACTTTCCTCACTGTAAATGGTATTAACTACACAGCAAAGTACAAACAGAACTGCAATAACATTATCTAAATATATAAAAATGTAAATTTTAAATATTTTATCAATACAACTGCAAAGTCTATAACACAGAATACAATAATTTCAGTACCTCGCAATGTGGAAGCATCAGGGAGTTGCTGTGATCCAGTAGCCATCCCATCTATGTCATCTATAAAATTGAAAAAATGTTATTAGACCAACCATATTCACAAACACCAAGCCGATTTAACAACATATAAACCATGCATACCACCAATTTCATCCAGAGTTTTTCCTTGAATATCCTTCACAGTTCCCTTCTCCATGGCCATGAGCAACTTGGAGATCTTAGCCAGCTGAATTGTTGATTGGGGCAGTCGATAGTATTCTCTATGGACCCTAATGTCATGGCCGAGGAAATCGGCCAGCTGGTCTAGTTCATTATCTTTCAAGTTCATGACTTGGCTTATCGTGGCAATCTGTTTGCGAAGGTTAGTTGATCTGAGGTTCTGAGGATGTTCAGCTCCGCAAGCATCTGCAAACTGACCAAACTGCCCTCTGTAGTGACCATCACTACAAGGAATGGCGAAAAGGTACATATTGTTTTCAGATACCCCGCACTCTTTCCTCTTACTAACGAGGAGTGACAGGTTATCGGTCATATCAGAAGTCAGGATCACAGCCACCTTTCGTCCTTTTTTCCCCTTCAGTTCCACTCTGGCAAACTGTTGGCAAAGCCTTTTCTCAACTTCTGTAAGCCCAGAGCTGATGTCATCGTTTAGTTTGGACATGTCACGATCTTCAAAATTTTTGACAGTCATACGTGCTACTTCACCTTCCCTCCTCCTATTGAACAAAATCACTTGACAAAGGATCACCTTTGCTAGTGCTGCATAAGTTCCTGCTGTTGGGTTATCACCTAGTTTCTCCCTAGCTGATTCCACTTGCTGACCAAGATATAACTGCAGCTTCTGAACATCTCTGGTCAGTGGAAGGCTGTCGACCTTGTTGTATTTTGCCTCACTCAGGTTTGATAAGGCTGAATGGGAAACTAATTCAGACCACTTTGTTTCATGAAGTGTGTGAAACCTCCTGATTGAATCGATCGCCTCTTGATCCTCTTCCATGAGAGCACGACACATGATAATATCACTTATTTTTCTGAGAGAATGTCCAAGCTTCAGGGCCAAACTTGGGGCTTTGAATGTGCTGGTTTCAGTATCAAAACCTGAAACTCTCTTGACAGCATTAGTAAGAATAAAGAAGTTGGCTGGTTTTATTGCCTCTTCCATATTATGGATTCTTGTTGTGTGACGCAAAGTCACAAGTAATCTCCCAAGTTCCCTTACTTTCTGTCTTATATACTCATGCTTTGATCTGTCACTTCCATGCTTATTAAAAAGAGACTGAGCAAACTGCATAATATAATGATCATTCCTTATTGCACTAGACACATCATCCTTGTGCATCTTGCCCAGTACTGAGTAGAGTTCACTTGAAATTGGCTGAGACATTGTGGATTGAGTAGATGCTATACCAAAGACTCTATCTTTCAGCTTCTCTTCAGCATTATTCTCTGGTCTTAAAGCACATCTTTTCATATGCCGAGAAACTTCTTTTCTGGATATCATACCCTTACAGTATATGCAGTACTCGTATGTCTCAGCGCTGCTGCTGCTGCTCTTTTTTGAGATCCTTTTCACTTTAAGACAACCTGATCCTGTGGTTTTAACAGCAGAGTTGTGCTTGAAGTTACCAAGGTTTCGTAACCTTTCAAGATGAACTTTTCTGTCCTTTGATGATTTGGGTAACTGAAGCACCTGGGCGACTTCAGCATTTTCATTTACATGCGTCTCCAGATGACGTGCAAATTTTGTTTGAGGTTTTCCACACACAAAACAAAAATTGACTGTGCTTTTGATTAATTTTGTTGACTTGGTTGGGGATTCATTTTGGCTAATATCCACAGTACTCTTTTCGCTACATGCATCTTTTGTTTTCTGCTGGCATGACTCTGAGCTGTCTGGTTCTTGGTCGGGATGAAGATCATCAGTAGTTTCAAGATCATTCAAAATGTGCTCAAAGTTGTTCTTAACATCCATGGTCTGTTCTTTTTCAGCAAAAGTAACGCATAAATCAGGCATGCTAGCAGCATGGGAGTTTTTTGATGGTCCAGGTAACTCAATAGACAACTCTGTTCCTGAGCTTTCTGAATCTGATGCAGAATTTGGGATGTATTCTTCATCAGATGAGACATCACCCTGTTCGTAAATACAGCATAGATTAAATAACAGAAATAAACATGGGAAGGATAAATGCTAAATTGTTCACGTCACAGAGCTCGGGACGTAAACCAAAGTTTCTAGATGTCTTAAAAGTACTAAGAAATACCTCCTGATTTAAAGAAGAAAATGTGCAGCAGATATGTATTTTGTGCAAGTATTTTGATTCTGCTTGATCAATTTGCTTGATCAATCGATTCAGTACTTTTTTGATATTTGTCCCATTTCTAATATCCAATTTATATTTTTTGAACAATGACATTAACAAAAAAAACAAACACAAAACAAAAACACTAAGACACCAGCCCTAACCTGGTCCCGGAGCCCCTCCCACAATGACCCCCACAGATCAAAATTTGTAAAACCTTTGAGACTAGATTGTATGAAACTTTGTTTAAAAAAAAAAAAAAAAAAAAGGATTATAATAAAATCTAAGTAATATTTTTACAATGTGTTTATTTATTTCTGGCCTCTCTCACATAACTTCTACACTCTATCCAGTCCAAAATCTCTCTGCTTTCAATTCTCTATCTGAGACAACACTTACAAAACTGATTATCCTTATAATTTTGTGATGAAAGAAAAAGGAAGAGCAAGCAACATGTGGCAATCTTCACGAACTGCATCTACGTCAATATTAACTATATTATAATGAAGCCTGCGTATATTCAACCTGGGAGAAACACCTGCACATCGTCTCCATCATCATCATCATCATCTCAACTCCCTTCAGCTGCTCACTCCGGCGCAGCCAATCCGGAGCTCCCTCGCACCTACGCCTCCATTCAGCATCCGGACATTTAAGCTCTTTCACCCATAGCTCGGCCTCTCAGCGTTTTCGCATCCCTCCACCACCCCTGCACCCCCATGCTTGCCCCCTGCCTCCATACCACCACCAGTGTCCAGACCCCGGGGGAAGACCTCCTACTTCAATCAGCAATGCTTTTATCAACAGTTTTCCCGGCGGGGTCTGACCGCCAAATATTTAATGTTCAATAAAGCATGTCTAATTCTTTCTCCGTATCTGAGTCTTTCCAGGTTGAATTTCACTGTACACTTACGTCGGACATATCCCAGTCTTCTGAAGATGTCTGGAGGCAGATCTTATGCCACACACAACGGCATTCTACAAATACAAAGAAACCACAGCATTAGACAACAACCGATGATTCATTAAGTTATAATTTAAAAAGTAGCGATCCCACACATCACAAATTATATTCACTAAGACCACTAAATATAAACAAGCATAAAGTGAATTTAAAACCAACGCATAATTCAGAATAAAAAGCAGATTTTTTTTTTAAGTTTAAGACACATTTTAAACTTATGAATATGATATACTGAATCATCCTAATAATCAATTTTTTTCATCAGATTTGAGATATAAAACATTGTTATTTTAAAAACAGACTAATTAGTAAACATATATATACACATGTGTGTATATGTACATATATATATATATATATACACACATACACACATATATATATACACATATATATACATATATATACACACACACATATATATACACACACACACACACACATATATATACACACACATACATATATATACACACATATACATACATATACACATATATATACACACACATATATATACACACACATATACATACATACATATATACACATATATATACACATATACATACATATACACATATACACATATATACATATATATATGATCTAATGAGAAACAGAAAAGCTAAAATGTTTATCCTACATTAATTAATAAGGATTGAGATGAAAAGGACTTCTACTAAAAAGTCATTGAAAATGTGTAGAGACACCATCAAGCATTTGTATTGCAAATTGCCTGATTGATCTATTGGAATAGGTCTGGATTAATCAGACCCAGTACCTTATTGGGCTTCCTATATTGACATTGTAAGAAGATTGCAAGTTGATGCAATGTTTACTCAAAGGGTTTATTATCATCAAACATCATCTTCCAAGTTTGTGTATATGTGTAATTACAGAATGACAAACAGACTTGAGGGCAGTTTACTTCATACATATTGATACTCTCTTAAATATAATTAAACATTTGTGCATTTTGCTTTATCTTTATATAACAGATCAAATCAGGAACTGTGGTTTTTGCATTGTAACATCACAAATAAGCTAAATCAGCATTGTCAGTACGCATGCACGGCGCGGCCGGGTCAGAGTACACCACCACCCACGATGTAAAGGCTGAATTATACTTCTCCGTCAGATATAGGCTTGGTTCTTTTAATACATCCATGGATATAGGCCTACGGGGAAGTGCTGTGCCAGGGTTGCCAGACGTCAGTGGCCAAACCCCGCACGAGCGTCTCCGGGCACCACAGAGGCTGATGGCTCCGGATATGAGGCTTTGAAAGTGAAAGTTTATTTGCAGCTGTCGATTCATTGTACCAACCTTCCCTCAGCTCTAAGGGATCTGGAATTGTCATCTGACAACTGTCAGTCTCGATCTCGAGCAGAGACTTATATCCAAGGTAGCATAGCCTCCCGCTCCTGCTGTTTTGTTAAAACTATAGGGGCTTTTTGTAGTGAAAACGCCCAAGCGAGGGCCACGAATTCTTTCTTTCTCTTCCCAGCAGCACTGTATCCCCGTTTCGTACCAAATTCTTTTAAAACATTGACTTTAGGACGCTCAAAATATTCAATATCGCTATCACACGCGGCAGTGTTTACTGTTTACGATGCACGCCGGGTAGTCGTGACCCTTGACCCGGACCGCATGCCTTGCGCGCGGTGAGATGCTTATTTAGCTTATATGAGCTTGATGTTGAAAGAGTGAAACAAAGATTTAAAGTTGTAAAGTTCAACAGTCTAATCAACAAAGAGTAAGAGGGCAATATACATTATTACAGTATGCTCTCTGTTCTCTGCCACACTAAGCAGACAAACTCAAATGCATGATATGTGATAGTATCTGCCATTACACTGTGTATCATTGCAATGGTTTGAATTGATAAAACTTTGAAGTGATTTTTTTTATTCTTTACATATGAAAATGTAGACCTGACTCATGGTAACTTATGGTATAGTGAAAAAATGCATTAATTAACACAAGATAAATAATACACTTACGCTTGCATCTTAGACCGTGCCATCTGATAGCTGTCAAAGGTGAATGGCATATCCCGCATTTGTCAAGTTTCACCGATTCAAATACCAGCCTATGAATTGTACACTGGAAAAAATTAAAAACATGAAATGAAACATAAAACATTGTTACCCAAATATTTTATGACGAATTAAAAATGTTTGACCATTTTACATATTTTCTACCAATCCTTCAGGAGAGATGGAAAGGGAGATAGGAGTTACTTTTTAGATAAAATAGTGAAGCATATCTATTCAATTCCTGAGATTTGTGAGTTAGAGAGAGGGGAATCTATTTAGATGAAGCAAAAGTAAAATACTAAGAAGCTAAAGTGACTGTGAGTAAAAGGTGCATGTATATGTCTGACACAGAAAAACCCAAGGTTTTCAAGGACACTGGCCATCAGCCTCATAATGACATCTGAGCTCAAACTGATGCTTTCACTGTTTCACCTCCAGTGTGTGGCCACTCAGTAAAACACACTTGTTAAGGGGACACTGTGGTTAGAAAAGACCTCCTGTTCTAAATAGAGGACATTTCCACCACCGCTGCCAGATGTTTGCTAAAATACTCAAAATGGAGTTTCATGTAAACACCATAACACTTCTAACCATAGGTCAATTTTAAAACAAAGGTCAATTTCAACTCACCTCACAAGCAGAGTCGTTAGGCACAGCTCTGGATGATTGTGGCACCTCTTTCGATTTGCTCTCTGTACAAGGGAACACAAGGAGATTCAGTGCTTGACTTTCGTTAAGTCAAAAAAAACACATCTACGCATAACGCAATCAATTCACATCCCTGACTGTTACAATTCTACTCAAAATATCCATCAAGACACTAGAATCATCAGAAATGTCCCAATACTGGCACATTTTTCATGCAGCAAACCTTCAGGCATGTCATGCATTGCCAGAAGTTCACAACATTTACTCAAAACTGACCACTGGTAAGTTCTTCTGAGAACGCTTGGGGTGACAACTCCTGATACTGGACACCAACTTCACCAATTAACTCTTTCAGAGAAGAAGTGCCACGCTGACCTCCAACAGAATGCACCTAAAAAGATGCAAAGATGAACAAGCATCAATGGTACAGTGTCCATCTGATCAAGAGGGACACTCTCAGTCAAACCTTAAAACACCCAAATGATGTTGAGAGGGAAATGCAATGTTAAATGATGACTACCTGTACTTACAATGATTTAAAGACTGTACATGCAGTATAATTGTAATCAATTGATAAACATGATCTTTACAAACCACACTATTTACCAAACTACACATTGATACAATCTTTAGTAAACAGATGAATCCATGCTAACCTCATGCTCAGAGTTGTCTGCTGTAGGTCTAGATGACTGACACTCTGCTCTTAATTCTCTGTCTGTAGAAGAGAACACAAGACATGGAGGCATAGTGCTTTGCAAGACCCCAGGGTTTAACATGTAGTGCTTACTCAAGCAGGGACTCACCTGTGAATGAGTCTGTAGAGATCACATGGTGCTCCACGTCATGAGCAATAGGCTCTGCAACACACTGTTGACCAGAAGGGATGCTTGCGATCTTTAGCTGGGTATGAAAAGTAGAACAAATATTGTAAACATCTGGCAGCTACAGTGGAAATGTATTTAATCCACTACGAGTGGTCTTTTCTAACCAGTGTCCCCTCAACCCGTGTGTTTTTCTGAGTATGCCAAACACTGGAGATGAAACAGTGAAAGACTCAGTTTGAGCTCAGGTGTCAGGACAGTGTTCTCACATACCTTGAGTTTGTCTGTGTCAGACACACACACATAGTTAAGCATTTTCTGTTTCACCTTCAGTTAAATACAGTTCTAACTCTCACCCTAACTGCAAGGAAACAGAGTGATTAACCCTTACCTAGTTAAGTGAAGCCAAAGTAAGACAATACTAAGAAGCTAAAGTGACTGTGAGTAAAAGGTGCATGTATATGTCTGACACAGAAAAACCCAAGGTTTTCAAGGACACTGGCCATCAGCCTCATAATGACATCTGAGCTCAAACTGATGCTTTCACTGTTTCACCTCCAGTGTGTGGCCACTCAGTAAAACACACTTGTGGAGGGGACACAAAACAGATAAGCTTGCAATCATCACTTGGGAAAGTCATACAAATTCAAGATTTAGTAACCAGATTGAATACCACCAAGAGGACATTTATATATTGTGACTAGGGCTGAAACAACTAATCGATTAATCGACAACTAATCTATTATTGAAATAATCGTTAGTTGCAGCCCTAATTGTGACATCTAGATATGTAGGTTTTAAACAACAATTCATAGGGGGAAAAAATTTTTTAAGTGACCCACCTTTTTCCGCCAGGGCCATTCTTTCCCACCATAGTCATAAGTAATTTCACTTCCTGCCGCAATTTCCTTCAGTGCAAAAAGGCAGAGATGTGGCTTCCCTTCTGCTTCAATCAACTTCATTCTGCAATTTGGTGTCCTGTGTTCATCGTTTACTAGTCGCCCAAATGACCCATCTTCAAGTGCTCCATCAATACTGCAAATTTGGAAACATACATTAAACAAACATTTATAGTGACACGCCTATGAACTATACTATAATTTTTAAGCACCAACACAAACACAACATCCAATACAAGTTTAGTTGTTAAATGCATAGTTGATAAGTTAAAGAGGGTCCATCAGTCAAGGACGCGTTGCTTTCTGACTGAGATAAGTGTTTGCGCTTCTACTTGTGCTTAGAGCTTAAACGTGGTTTTGTTGTACTGTCGCGCTGACCTAGTAGGTGTTGCTGTTACTCTTCTCTTCCTCCTCTTGCCCACTACCTGCTCTGTGCTGCTGCTTGCGCGTGGCCGCTGATTAGACCTTGTGCAATCTACAGCTAAGCGCAGCCTGGTGCGCACTGCTCCGCCAGGTGAGTTGAATTAGAGCAATCAAGGGCGGGCGTGCCTAGTAGACCTTAAAATGCATGCAGCAGTCATTTGACCCTGAGTGTGACATACTGAGAGGACAGCAAACCAAGCACAATCCACTTCCACTGTGAGGAAGACTTTGAGTTAGACGGGCTATCGGTAAGCTCGGACTCATATTTGCTGCTTATGTTTGGGAACTATGGAAGCTCAATTGTGGAAATGTATTTATGCTTTGGGAAATAGTTATTGCATTTAAGTTTAAAAAATTATATTGATATTAAAATAAATGTTTAAGTTTGAATAAACTGTTTATGTAGATAGTGTTTCCCACACTTATGTTAATTAATACTAAAAGTAATTACCCCAAATCCTTGGTTAAATCTTAAAACTAGTGTAAATATGTTTGGTTTAATTTAAGGAAAATAATTCTTTGTAAAAGGAAAATCCTTGGTTTAAGTCTTATTAAAATATTTGTAAACTCTAAAATGTATACTTTAAAATGTAAGTTGTTACAGAAAGTGTAAAAAGTGCAAGGTAGACCAGTTTATTTCATCTTTGTTGTTTGAAATTACTCACCTCTGATTTAAAAACTAATGAATGTAAACTAAACTAGGATAAATGATAGTTTAGACAAAAGAGGCTTTACTGAAGTGTATATTTTTGTTATTTGTTTGTCTTCTGTATAATGCATTTAATTTATCTGAATGATTAATGAAATGTTCTTTATTTTTGTGTTGAAAGGTTTTTCACCTATCCATCAAGCCATCCATCTACCTACCTCACAGACAGAGAACACTTGACATGTACTGTTTTGGCGTTGTACATATTATACAGTAGTTTTGGACACAGTATAACAGTGCACGAGTCTCCGTGTCCACATGTGCCAAATGCGCACAGACACAGGGCCGCTCATTCAGCCCTGGCCATTTGAATTTTCTCATATTATTTTCTCTATCTCTATATTATATTTTAAATCTTCACAGCAGCGTGAGCACACTGTCTTAGCTGTAAAATGTAGGCTTATATTATTACCCCTCTAACCCCGTACATTACGCCCGTGAGTGTGTATTAGAGAAGGCACACACAGGCTGAATACGGGGACTAACGGGCCCTCAGCATATGTGGAGTCCCGTCAGTCCCCAGTACTGCGAGTTCCCGGGGACCACAGGGTCACCGGGAAATGACGGAGCCTCAGTAAGAATGAGATCCCGCTATTCCACGGGTCCGTCACTCCCCCTTCTATAGATTCTGGGGACTGACGGGGCCGGGTACCAGAGGTAAGGACTCGTTAAAGAGCAATATGAGATGTTTGCTTCAGAAATCCTGACCTTGCAATAGAAATGTAAACATTCAGTCATTTTGAATTTACCACAATGTCTTCTGCTTCCATATGAATTCAAACATGAAGACTGAACATGCGCTGGGGTACAGGTTACGTCTGTGTTCAGCTTCAGTTGCATCAATAAGCTCCCCTCTATACTCGACCACGAAGTCTCCTTGTTTGAAATTGGCTAAAGTGAAGATGCCACGACCTGAAGACACAACCATATTAGAGACACAGGCGTGGCAGCACTGCAAATAATCAATTCATTAAATATGTATATCTGTAAATTGCAAGTATGCAATGTTGTGCTTTTTTCAATTCTACATATATAATAAAGAGAACATGTCCAAGTGCAGAAAACATAAATAGCCAGGCTCGCTAATAACTAAATTATTATTAAAATACCTTTAATTTTAATTTATATTGATGTTTGTACAGGTCACCACTGGTGATGCGTAACCCCTCAGTCTAGCCTGCAGTGTGTCAAAGTCACTCACCTTTAACTGAATTAATAAATTTGATTTCTAACATTGAATTCTTGTCTCTTCTTGCAAGGATGTGATTAATGGCATCCTGAAGGGGAGTGGTTCTCCGTGACATGAGTTGCTAAGGAAATCAAGATAAAAATGTAAACAACATCAAAACTTCAAGCCTTTATGCTTACAAGGGCATTAGTAAAGCTGAATGAGAAGCACCCCCCATGTTAGCGTATTATTAGTTTAAGGTTATTTTAGTTTGGTGATGAGTGCTGGAGGGATTCTGATTAACAGATAAATGGATGGGGGCGAGGCTGTATTTGTGCAGATGAACTTGACTGTGTTCCACCTGTGTTGATTAAGTCAAGTATCTGACATGCTCCACCCAATTTTTCTTATTTCACTAATAGCATGGATACTGAAACTGTTTCAATTGAGTTCTATGCTCTCATTACATTCACATAACAGACACAGACAAGGCTGATGTCTGAGTTGTTTTAACAGAAAGCATGCACTTGCAGATATTAAAGATACTTAAATGTCCTAATTTAACTAAAGCCTAACTCTGACTTAGCCTAAACCTGTCTGTCAAACTAAACTTTATATCTCTCAGGAATCATGTGCTTCATCAACACAACTATAAGAGCAAAACAAATGTTTTTTGTTTGTTTTTTTTACAATATTTTATAAACAAATGTGTGCAGAGTGACATCAATACTGTCTCAATTTGATTTCATAAATCTAAAAGAGTTTATTTGTATTTGCCTTCCAATGTTTCCTTGGTATTTGGGCAAAGATCATCTTTTAATAGCAGTAGCAGCCATTTTACATTAAACAAGTGATCTTGTCGTGAAAAAGGCCTTCTTTCAAACTCAGTGAAACATCACATACTTGTGTAATTTCTTACCTTGAAACAAGTGATGAGATTAGGCCAGGGTAAAAATAACCACCCCGGTGCTTGGGACAGTCCGGGAATCCCCGCCCCGCGTGTTGCTGTGACCTCCGTGAACCGTTCCGCGTGCTCCGGCCCGCTCCGCCGTCCTCACCTCGTTGTGGTCCGGTCCCCGCGGTGCGCTCTCCGCCGTATGCTTTCCACCGTACCTCGTCGTCGTTCCCTCACCTGCCGCCTCACCACGGCTGTGCCTACTCTGAAGCACTGTATCTGTCAGAACGCCCGTCTTTTAAAAGTTTTATAATTACCTTCTTACCTTTTCTCCAAAGCGTGTCAAAACTCTGCCAAAATTGAGGCGCTTAATAAGAAGCGCATCAATCAGTCAGTCTAAATCATTGATGTAAATATCAATGGTCTAAATGGGTAATGTTAAAATGCGCATGCGCAGCTTCCAATTTCGCGCCATGTGTATAATGTCCCGCGCTCGTGTATAATTTCCCGCGCTTGTGTGTGCGGCATGCAGGGACAACTCCAACCGACAGGGGGCAGTGGCGGACACACAAATATACAACATATGTCAAGTTTTTGGTTTACAAAGACTTTTGAGAAAAACACTTTTTAGGTATTAAAACCTGCCCAGAAACCATTTTAAAAGGTCAATTTTATGAGGACAGCAAAATGTCCTCCTGTAACAGAGGGTCCTCATAGCTCTTTGATTTGTCTTGAAAATTGTCCTCCTAAAACGAAAAACAAACACACACAGACACAAACACACACAGACACACACACAGACACACACACACACACACACACACACAGACACACAGACACACACACACACAGACACACACACAGACACACAGACACAAACACACACAGACACACACACAGACACACACAGACACACACACAGACACAAACACACACAGACACACACACAGACACACACAGACACACACACAGACACAAACACACACAGACACACACACAGACACACACAGACACAAACACACACAGACACAGACACACAGACACACACACACACACACACAGACACACAGACACACACACAGACACACACAGACACACACACACACACACACACACACACAGACACACAGACACACAATCTCACACACAGACACACACACAGACACACACACAGACACAGACACACAGACACACAACACACACAGACACAAACACACACAGACACACACACAGACACACACAGACACACACACAGACACAAACACACACAGACACACACACACACACACACACACACACACACACACACACACACACAGACACAAACACACACAGACACACACACAGACACACACAGACACAAACACACACAACACCACAGACACACACACACACACACACAGACACACACAGACACCACAACAGACACAAACACACACATGGCTCGACTGCCTTTCTGTGTTATACATTTCATTGTGTTCTTTATGCTACCTGTTCAGACGTGTCTCCTCATCGTGATGTTTGTGTTTGTGTGTACGGTCAGAAAGGTCCAGTTTCACTGCAAGTGACAAATAAAGGCTTCAATCAGTCAGTCGTCCCTCCCTGATTGGTGAGTCATGGTTAACAATAAAACGTGTGTCTGTTTGGTGTTTGTTTTGAGTGCTACAATAAACAGTTATGGACTCTTTACACTGTCCAACAACTTTGGATTGATTTGGAAATCAAATGCGCAGTTAGACTGGCTGCAGTTTGTTTTACATTTCACACCTGTGAACATTATTCATGTTAATAATGACTGCCACATTTCACACCTATATCATCAAAATCCAGAAACAACAAATTGTTAAAGAGATGAGTTTTAATCTTAAATTGTTTGTTCAAGTCTTCTTTTCTATTTCTGTTTGATACTTATGCTAGTATTACACCTTTCATCATTAGGTAAAGTTAGAAGTCCAAACAGAGAAGACTTCATACATTACATTAGCCATGAACAACAGCTTGAATGGTCACTATACTATACCAGTGCAACTTTAGGCACTATATGGTTGAAAATAACATTTGTTTTTGGAGGTTATTTAAACATATGGTGACATATGTCGCTGCTTCTGCTGCTGCCAGGAGAGCAAGCAAGCTGGATGAAGAAGCCTGGGGGTGGACGTTGCAGTGCTACTCAGGGCCGTTAGGATCCCAGTGTCTGTCCCACTCTGAGTTTTAATTTGATCCTTTTATTCTGAAGGATCCCGCTTCAGGTGGAAGCACTCCACTTCCTTCAGAAGCCTGTATGACAGACGTTTTAGTGCGGCGAGCCTCCTTAGCTGATGATACCACAGAGTAACAGGTGGGGTGGCAGGGGCCTTCCACTGGGAGATGATGAGCTTACCCCCCAGCATCAGTGCAGTCTGCACCCACTCAGTGACTTTAGGTGGAAGATGTTCAGAGCAAAAATCAGAGGACTCAATGGGCAGCCGTGTCTCGTACCTTCAGAGTCTGTGATGGACTGTGATGACACGATGCGTTAGTATTCAGAGCCCCATTTATTCCCACTCGTTGTGATGTGTCAGTTAAAAAGTGTCAAATCCAGCCCACCAGGTTTTCCTGATTTCAGACTAAAAGTCTGTTGATTAAAATCTGGGGCTGTGTTGTATTAGAAGCAGAGGAGGAATAGTCCCTTTACTCTCCCCATGTTTGAGCCTCAGATTCGGTACAGTCAAACACGTGTCCTCCACTCCTCTGATGGGGCTCTGTGCAAACTGCATTGGACTCAGCTGATGTCCAGTCTCTTCCATAATCACATTCCTGATGAGTTTTTCAAAGACTTCACGACTGGGGTGAGCGTGACAGGCCATTAACTGTATGAAACTCATCGCTGAGTTCAATGATAAAGTGCTGAGTGTGTTTCAGTTTCTGCTGCTGATGTTCCTGCTCTGAGACTTGGATGGATGACCCATGATGAGCAGGAGCTGTGAGCTGGACACAGGCGGTGTTTCACGGAGCTCCTCGCTGTCGTGGAGACACAGCGAGTAATACGATGCTGTCAGCGGAGCGTCATTATCATCAGGATGAAGCACAGATGCTCTCTGCTTCCTCCTGCAGCTCACAGCCGCTCACAAAGATCAATGAGTGCCTCCACAAAGGAGCAGGACGTCTGTCACCTCCACTCTACATCCTGGATTTAATAAAACACCAGCAGGGGGCGCTACAGGACAGGCTGGACATGCACGATAGGACAGCAGAGTGAGCGTGAGGGAAGTCGCTTGTGTCTCTGTAAACTCAAACTCTGGCTGTATCCCAACTCAGGGTCTGCAGCCTTAAAGTACGCAGCCTCAACGATCCTCAAGGGCCGCGTACTCAAAGACCGCTAAGGCCGGAAGTGCGAGGCTTGTGAAATGGGACGGTCTAGCCTCCGTTGCGCTGCCCAGGTTGCCTAGCAACCATGATACTAACAGCTGGAAACGTGTCATACAGCTGTGTTTGACAGAGATGAAGGAGAAAATCTTTTGTTCATTTGTTTGTTTCTACATGAGCTTTGATCATTCTCTGTAAGATTAAGCTCAGCTATTGAACTCAGCTATTGAATATTTTAAAGTAAAGGTTTTAAAACCAAGTTAGTACAAACGTCACTAATGTCACATAACTTTGCCGACATGTGGCCAACAGGAATGTTTAATGTTCTTCATTATTAAACATTTGCACATAAATAAGTGACATAATATTCAGTACTTACTTAAAGTTTACTCTTCGGCCGCTCCGCTATCCGCTAATTACACCGACTGCCGCGCTATGAATTGTGGGATATATGGGACCATGAAGTCTACACTGCCACAGCCTTAAAATTCAGGGAAATGAAGGACGCATTTCGAGCAGCCTTTGAATTGGGACAGCCTTCGGCGCATCGCTATGACGTAATCGGCCTTGAAATGCGTACTTTAAGGCTGCAGACCCTGGATTGGGATACAGCCTCTGACTGTAAAGGCCTCAGAGGTCACAGCTCAGAGCTGGCTGTAAACACCTCACACCTGGGAGGTCAGAGGTCAGAGGTCGAGGCAGCCTAAAAATAAGCACAGCTGAGCTGGGTCTGCCCTGGCACCTCCACCCAGGAGGAAGCTGCACGTCAGCTGGGAGGTGCTGAGGAGGCATCGTGGTTAAACTGAATAACCTTAAATATCACTGAAAGGATAGAAAGCGACTCACAGCAGGCAAAACTAAACACGTTCTCCTCTCAGGGTGGGGCTCCCGGGGTCAGCCTCTGTCACCAAGGAGCTTTTTACCTGCCTCTGTGACATGGAGGTCCTGCTGCTGCTCTCGTGTCTCGTAAACAGGTCACATGACCTCTGCACCTGAGACAGATCACAGGTAAAGGTGGACTCGGTCCTGTGGTGCCTGTGTGAAGTTGTGCAGCTTGTTCCTTCGTCTTTCCGGTTTCTTGGAATATACGCATTCACACACCGAGTCAGCAGGCAGCGCTGAGGCGGAGGTCCCCAGAGAGGAGGAGGAAGAGAGCTGGTAAACAGCAAGGACAGGAGGAGCAGGGGAGAGGAGGAGGTGCGCACACACACACACACACACGGCTGCTCTACAGTCAATTTAACAATAATAAGAGTCTCTGCTTCCTGTTCTGCTGGTAAATAAAAGCATCATAAACCTGCTCAGATCTTCATCGATTTTTCTAAAGTGTTATTTTTGTCACAGACACCTGCACACAGTCACACTACAGGGAAAAATACCGAGCGAGCTAAAGGAGGGAGCAGCTTTTTCACGTTTCCTCATGAATAACTGTAAACCTGTTGTTTTATTGACTGTATTTGTGCTCTGTTACAAACACTGGAACACCGTGCAGTATAATAACACTGGGCTCACATTAATGTGCTGAGCATCAATGACATTGTTTTCACGCGGTTTAAATGGACCTCCAGCTGTAACAGCTGAACTCATTAAAACGAAATGAATTTTTCTCCTAACTCACGGTTAGGATTAGAAGAAACAATAAAAACTAAGCAGAAGCACAAACACAGATCTGCCGAGCAGCAGTTTTAACTGTTATGATAATAAAATAAATCATAACAGTTAAATCTGTGACGTCACGCTGGTGCGTGTCTGCGTTACAAACTACATCAGATTCACCTCTGCAGCCCTGACCATCACGGGCTTTTATTTTGAGGATTTGGCGAATGCGGGCTTTTATTGTGGTGGTCTGACTAAACTTCCTCCGTGTCTCCCGGAGCTTGCCGGTCGGGCTCCGCCGCCCTGCTCTCCCGTCCACAGTAAACTCTCAGTCCAGTCCTTCAGCTCCGGGGCCGCTAACGAACTCAGCCCGCGGACACCGCAGCTCACCGGGGCTCACCGGCAGCTCTGCGCCCGTTAGAGCGTTTACGGAGTACCGAAGGAGGAGGGACGCCCGCAGACTTAACGACGGAACAGAACTCCGCGGACTGCGTCCATGCTGAGCCGCACACAGGTGAGCGCCGGCGGAGCGAGGACCGGGGGCAGCGGGCGCACTTTCAGTCGGTACTCCGGTGATACTGTGACGTAGACCGGACAGCCCGACGGCGAGCTGCGGGGTTCGCGGAGCAGCTGAAAGTAAAGCAGGTGTGTTTGGAGTGCTTACGTCATTAACACTGACCCCGCCCCCCCGTTAACACAGATTTAAACCGCGTTTTTTTGAGCCCGTGAAAGGTTACGGACAGGGGCGGATACAGAGAAACGGGGCCCGGGGCACAGGTAAGGAAAAAGCCCCCCTCCTTTTGCTGGTTTTAAACGGGGCAGCTAATTGGATAGCCGTGTTTGATGATCAGCTTGTAGTTTGTGCTCGAGCGGCCCTGATTGGTGGACGTTTCTCACATTATTTGACACCTGGAACTGTTATTGTGGCGCTCTGTTTGCTGCTTCCTGACTAGGTTTCACCTAAAGAAGGACCAGAAATCCAAACTTTTACTTTTACTGAAGCGTGAAAAACATTTCAGATAAAGAAATCAAAAGAACACAGACTCTTTTGTTTCTGTTCATTTATTTTATGTCATCCAGATGTTACATTTTTTGCTCCTCTAATTGTTTCCAGTTTATTTCTTTGTGTTTTTGTTTGCTCTGTTGATATTTGTTTAATCATGACAACAAAATGATTAAAGTTGATCAGATGCTGATGGGGAAACAGATCTCTCGTGTACTCGTCTGAGGGTCTGACGTCAGTCGCAGGGGGGCGGTGCTGGGGTGTCGGTTGATGTCGCGGCGTCTGTTTCTGTGATGTCAGTGGCAGACTGAGCGCGTGCAGAGTTGCTGAAAACAAAGATGGAGATGTTTGCCGTGTGGATCCTCAGCAGCTGATCAAACAGAAAGAGCGGCGCCTGATCTTCAGGCTGCAATATCAGCTGTGGGCGGAGCCTGCACAGGTCTCAGATCCACCTGTCACGCTGACGGAGGAGGAGGAGGACGGCTGCTTCTTCTCCTTTGTCAGCAGCAGTTGAATGAAAAGCTGCGATCGCGCTGAATAATTTCTCTCCTCGTGTCTATAAATAGCCACCCGGCTGCTCCACCTGCACACGGAGCTCTGCTGCACCTACGACGACCCTCGGAGTCACCTGACCTCGGCCGTAAACAAACTGAACCAAAATAAACCGGAGCGACGGCGAGGCTGAAATAAACCGAGCACCTCAGATTTATCGTTCATAAAACACGACCTCGAGTCTGATCTGTGTGGATTTAGGACGAGTCACAGATCAAACTGAGGTTTTCCCCGATCGATCATTTTATAGATGTTACCTGTTAACGCTCGCCATCTGACCGCTCGGTTCAGGGAGTGCTGCTGCTGGCTGTGTTTGTTTCTCCAGCCCGGTGCATCCCACCCTGAGCTTTCATCTGCTGGATTTTGGTGACAGCTGGATGGCGATATACGATATATATCTCGATATTTATTTTTAAGCAATAAAGTAAGAACAAACAGAGAGTTCTTAGTCACAGCTGTGTCCCAGATGTCACACAGGCACTTTTATTAACCTACAGCGCAGATGTACAAGAAAAAATTACTCAGAAATAAATTATCAGCATTTATTAAATAATAATGCTCCATAAATAAAAGAAAACAATGTTGTTTTGTGCATAACAAAGAGCTCACAACTGTGCAGTCAAAATGTGAACTAACAGACGCTGAGCAGAATAACAAGCAGCTGCTCTGTTCTTAACTTCTACTGCGTGACCGACAGCCTGGAGTTTGAAATCCTCTTCGTAACCGCGTCTCTGAACAGGAGCCATTTATGGTCCTTATACGCACACAGTACGGTGATATTACGCTGAAGCACAGTACGTATCACTCCGCGAGGCTCCTGACTACGGCAGCTGTAACGCTCCAACAATCCATCAAGCGGTGCGGCTCCGTAGCAAAGTCGTACTCAAACATTTTTAGACAGATTGCTGAGCGCCGTGTTCCACAGAGAAGCGGTTCGCGGTCAGTGAGCACAACCAGAACTCATACATAAGGCGCGCTGTCAACTTTTGAGAAAATGAAAGGATTTTAGGCCGTGCAGCACCTCTGGGCGTTAGCGTGGTTAGCTCGTTAACACGTTGACGCCGTCCAGTCCCACACACGGGGCGATGCGCAGTAACTCGCTAACGGAGATTTGCTGCATTAATGCAGTTTTGGCATTAACGTCATTCTAACGAGATTACCGCTACCAGCAGTAAAATAGTAATCTCCAAATGTTTTCTTTTTACCGAGCAGCTCCTCTTTGATAGCTGCCGTGTCCGTCCTGTCGCTGCCTGCAGGTGAAGCGATGGGGGAGGCGGAGTTGTGTTCAGTGAAGGAGAGGGGAGGCGGAGTAACGCAGCGTAGAGACAAAAGTGGACGAAAGAGGCAAACTTGCGGCTCCACAAGTATAATTATAACGTAACACACACTATATCGATGCAAAGGATATTGTCACATCTCTTATCTCGTATAAAAATATATCAATATTTTTAAAAACTCGATATATCGCCCAGTCCTACATCACGTAGACGTGGGCTGGGAGTAAGAACAATAACACGGGCGAGGTCGAGTTGTGTGCAGGTTTTACACCTGAGCTCACCTGAGACCGAGTCTGTCGTTAATGGATCCATAACACTGGAGAAAACGGGACGCCGAGCGATGAGGGAAACATCTGAGCGTGCAACACCTGGATCACAAGGTCACCTGGTGGGAGGTGACCTGTCTCTGAACAGGTAACAGGTGTGCACAGCGTCTCTCGGGCAGCTTGTGTCAGAGCCAGTCAGCGGGAGATCGCCCCCTGCAGGAACTGAGCGTCACTGAGTCTCTGAACCTGTGGATTCATCACAGACTGGATGTCATGACCACATCCAGTCACAGAGACGTGTCGGGGTCGCTTTAATGATGGCAGCTGATTGGTCGCAGACATGGTCCCCGTCTTTAAAGATCACCGGATCATTGCAGTCTCAGTAACTGTCGTGTCGCAGGCTCCGCCCACTGCTCTTCCAGGTGTGACTGTTGTGTAACCCTCTGCTGGAACTTCTGGACTCGAACGTCCTGTATCGATCGTGTGTTACTGCGTCTCGCTCCACAGTTGTGTTGTACAATGACAATAAAGGGCTTTTCTATTCTATTCTATTATGTTTGCAAGCGTGGCTCCATTTCTAAGAGTTTCTGATCCTGAGTCTGTGGACGTCACAGACGTCTCTGTCTCATCAAGGTGGTTCGCTTTGTTTTCTCGTCCTTCTTCCTGTGAGGGACTGATCGGTGCTGCTGCTGATTCAAGTGCATATTAGCATACAGTAGTGTGTGTGTGTGTGTGTGGTGTGTGTGTGTGTGTGTGTGTGTGTGTGTGTGTGTGTGTGTGTGTGTGTGTGTGTGTGTGTGTGTGTTGGATAAACTGACAGTGTGGTACCAGGTTCGTGGCGGTTAATCTGGAGGCGGGTCTGAGCGCTGCTGTGCTGCAGTTTCCTTTGAAGTGGAGCAGGACGTGTTTGTGCGTTCCTCCGACAGAAACAGTCTCGTTTCAGCTGCACTTTCACCGTGTGAGGATTCAATTACCATAAGCACCTTTAATCTGAGCCGACGGCCTCGCCGAGGAAACTCGATCCCTCCTGCTAACGAGGAGAGCCGCGCTGCAGGATGCTGAGGCTCTTCTTCCAGGCTGCCGGCATGAATAACACATCGGAGAGGGACACCTCCGCCCCTGCAGAGCGCCTCCATCGGTCTCTGCAGGGGCACAGGGTCCTGAACAGTCATCTCCTAACCACAGGCAGCACCGAGCTTCACCGGAGAGCTTTCAGACCAACACCTACACCACCCACAGCTGAGGGTGGTGTGAGAGTCTCACGTTTATCAATGTTAAACTGATTAATCTATTTTAGAAAGTATGGAAACATCTGTCCATCGTCCCATGTTCACACCGTCCAGCTGTTTCCGGTCCGAGCGTCTGATTGGATGAAGCTCTCTGCAGCAGGTCTCCGCGTCTTTCTTTAAAATAAAACTGTAGCGTTCGTGCCCGACCTCTCCAGCTCTTCATCAGCTCGGTTCACCTGCAGCTCATCTGTCATGTGATGGGGTTTCTCCGCCCATCGGAGTCAAGTCATCTTTATTTATATAGCACATTTAAAAGACATCAAGTGTCGGCCAAAGTGCTGAACAGAGGGATGATATAATAAAAAGAATTAAAATAGATGAGATGAAAACATTATAGAAACATTGTAAGACATCCATATATGTTTGTAAAAAAATGTGTACATGCAAATATACACATACATATACAAAAATGTACACATTCACACACAAGCACACGTGAACATAAAATACATGCATACGTGTCTACACATGCAAACATCATCCAATGAGATAAAAGACCAGAATCGCTGAAATAGAATAAAAGCCCTGGGAAATAGGAAGGGCTTCAGATTCGATTTAAAGACTTCCAAGGATGAAGAGGATTTACTGAAAGGGGGAAGGCTGTTCCAGAGTCTCGGTGGCAATGGAGAAAGCCCTGTCCCCTCTAGATTTGAACTGGGAGCATGGAACTGATAACAGCATCTGACTGGAGGAGCGCAGAGATCGAGTGGGTCGGTGCAAGCTAAGAAGATCTGAAATGTAACCTGGAGCCAAACCATGGAGAGCTTTAAAAACAAATAAAACCTTAAAATCAATTCTATATTTAACTGGCAATCAAAGTAGAGATGCGAGTATCGCAGTAATAGTCTCTGTTTCTAGTACCCGTCAGGAGCCTTGCGGCTGCATTTTGAACAAGTTGCAGGCGGGACAGGCTTGAGTGACAGATGCCTAAATAGAGAGAGTTACAGTAGTCAAGACGTGACGATATGAAAGCATGAAACCAAGATTTTTTACATGGGGATGTACACGAGCTGATAATGGGCCCAAATCGTTTCTTATGAGACTAACAGAGTCCTGCTTACCGAAGATTATAATGTCGGTTTTGTCATGATTTAGTTTGAGAAAGTTCAGAGACATCCAGCAATGTATGTCGCTGAGACACTCTGAGACTTTCTGCAGCGTACTGTCAGCATCTGGTTTTAGAGAGCGGTAGAAATGTGTATCGTCTGCATAAGAGTGACAGGAGATCTGGTGTTTCTGAAAAATGGAGCCTAATGTGAGCATGTATAAGGAGAACAAGACCGGGCCCAGAATAGAGCCCTGAGGTATTCCACAGGTGAGCGTAGCTGGGAGGAGTATTTGTTACCCAGCATCACAGAGTAGGATCTGCTCTCCAGGTAAGAGGCAAACCATGTTAGAGCAGAGCCTCGAATGCTGACACGTCTTTAGACGGTTTAATAGGATTGTGTGGTCGACAGTGTCAAAGGCTGCGCTCAGGTCTAAAAGGATGACAACTGTACTTTTTCCAGAATCAGCACCTAGAAGCACATCATTGAACACCTTCAATAGAGACTCTGCTGTGGAAGGCTCTGAAACCAGACTGATATTTGTCCAGAATATTAGTGTGTCTAAGAATGAGGAAAGTTGGTGGAGGACGACTTTCTCAAGAACCTTAGACAACAATGGCAGCTTAGAGATTGGTCTGAAAATACCAAGAACTGACGGGTCTGAACCTTTTTTTTAGAAGCGGCTGAACAACAGCTTGTTTAAACGAATGAGGAACAGTTCCATTTGAGATGCTGCTATTTACAATAACGAGGATGCTAGGGCCGACTGTCTTCAGCACATCTCTGAGAAATGGTGTAGGTAACACATCCAAGGGGCACGTAGTTGGTTTCATGTGCATTATTATATCAGTGAGATGGGATAATGAAACTGGTTTAAATTCGGAGAAAAGGAATGTACATGCAGGTGGTTCAGAGGGGTCTTGGGATGGGAGCGGGATATGTGCTCTGATATCATCAATGTTTTCAGTAAAGAACTTTCGTGTGAGGCCGTCTCAGATATGGCTGCAGTGGTGCAGGACAGAGTTGATTGTGTTGAATAGAACTTTAGGATTACCAGACGTCTTAGTAATGATCTTGGAGAAATAATTTGCTCTTTCTACCTTGATGGTGCGCTGATAGTTATTTAAACAATCTCTAAACACTTGGTAATAAACGTGGAGCTTATCTTTCTTCCATTTTCGTTCTGCTTTCCTGCCTGAGTGCTGAAATGCTGTAAACATCAGCAGCAGTGTTCGTTTCTCACAGGCTGGTGTCCGCACACCTGTGCAGGTGTTTAAGCACTGCTTCATTTCACTGCTCTGATTATTAGCTCAGAGCTAACATCTTAGCCTATTGCTAACACAATGAAATATAAGGACGAAGGTGGAGGTTTGTTCTCACCCTGTTTTTAAGTGTTGATTTTATGTTAAAGGTGGAGGTGAGGAGCTGGGTAAGGTTTTCTCCTCAGTGTGTTTTGCTTGTTTGTGTATCTGAAGCACTTTTGACCACCTGTCTGCTCCACCTGTCCTCTCCACCTGTCCTCTCCACCTGCCCGTGTGTCAGACAGGGCTCTGTGGGTCTGAATGAGTCCTTTGTGTGGAAAGTTTGAGCCGGTCATCAGAGGTCATTCTAGTTAATCATTCGCTCTAACTGGCGGGTGAGAAACCGCCTCCAGATATCGGGGGCGGCGGTCTCTGGATCGCCAGTGATTAAGAGTAGCTGTGCAGCCGGCGGGCTCAGAGGATTAGTGACATTAATGATGAGAACAAAGCGACGCTGCTGCTCAGCAGCTTGTTTAGTTCTGCCTTTCAGCGTGTTTCATTATTCATTTGGCTCGCTGGAGCCAGACTGCTGTGACCCACTGCTGTGGGAATGAGCCGGGCTTGTATGGATTTATTTAGACTCAGAAACACCCCAGAGAATTAACCTGGGACAGCTTAAAGCCACGATCACACATTTATAGGAGCTCCACCTCCAGCTTCTTCTGTCTGCTCCACTCGCAGCAGGAAAAAAACCCCTCCAAAAAGTCCCTGTGCTGGTAGCTGTTTAATCAAGTTAGAAACTCGGGGAAAGTATTTATCCATCACCAACAGACCCACTGGTTTAAAGTCCAAATGACCAACTCCAGGTTCGAGAGAGGCCCAAACGTAAGCAGTCCCATCTCCAAGTACACGGCCCAAACCACGTCCAAAACCAGTTCAGTATCTGGGTCAATGTCCAAAGTCCAAAACAAGATTTAAAGCAGAGAACTAAACTAGCCCCAAAGTCCAGGATCGGGTCTGACTCCAGGACAACAGACAAAACCAAGACCAGGTCTGAGACTGGGTCTGACTGAGACCCAGTCCGACTGAGACCGGGTCCGACTGAGACCGTGTCCGACTGAGACTGGGTCTGACTGAGACTGGATCCGACTGAGACCCAGTCTGACTGAGACCGGGTCCGACTGAGGACCGGGTCTGACTGAGACCGGGTCCGACTGAGACTGGGTCCGACTGAGACTGTGTCCGACTGAGACCGGGTCCGACTGAGACCGGGTCCGACTGAGACCGGGTCTGACTGAGACCGGGTCCGACTGAGACCGGGTCCGACTGAGACTGTGTCCGACTGAGACCGGGTCCGACTGAGACCGTGTCCGACTGAGACTGGGTCTGACTGAGACCGGGTCTGACTGACTGTCCCGAGACTGAGTCTGACTAAGACCAGGTCTAGATCAGGTCTGACTCCAGATTGAAAGCAAACACAAAAACTGGCTCCAGCAGGCGCCCCATCCCCCGGGTCCCACACCAGTCCACAGCTCTGGGCGTGGGTTGGTGTGTTAGTATGATGGAGAGGTGCCTCTCTTCTGATAACCTACAACTTTTACTCATCATATAAATCATGACATTTATCACGTGACCTGATCAGCTCGTCCGAGTTCAGGAGAGGCACGGAGAGAACGTAGGGAACAGATGGAAAAGGTGACGATAAGCCGGAGTGACCTCACACTTAACGCAGGACCTCCACCCTGCTGTCCACCTCGTGCTGCAGCTCGCGGATAAACGTGAACGGAGGTGGAGATTTCCGTATATGTTATCCCATAAGATTAGAGTCCCATAACGGAATGACAGGGATTAATCTTCCTAGCTCTCGTCGAGGGGACCGCACAAGCCCTTTATTGTGCCAGAGGAGGTGGCTTATCAACTCATCGGATTTGCAGATTATATTCCTGATTATGTTTATTTCATATTTCCGTGCAGTCGTCCGTAAGGACTGACAGAGTATTTCAGCTGAGGTGATTCAAAGATCAGAAAGCTGCATCGCCACAAATGCTCCTGTCAGAGGCGCAGTTTGACATTTCTCATTAAATGTGATGCTTGTAATAAATCCTAAATTCCTTTATTAAAGTAAAAGATGTCCATGGGGACGTATGTTTCTTTTTCAGGGAGTAAAAGTAGGAGAGATCCAAGAAAATTACATTTTTATTCCTGGGTAAATGATGGAAACATGAATTAGATTTTGAATTCTGGATTTAACAGGAAGCCAAAACAGGAGAAATCTGCTCTCTCTTTCTAGTCCCTGTCAGGACTCTTGCTGCAGCATTTTGGATTAGCTGAAGGCTTTTCAGGGAGTTTTTAGAACTTCCTGATAATAATCATCATCATCATCATCATCATCATCATCATTTATTTATTTATATAGCACTTTAAAAACACACCTGGTAGACCAAAGTGCTGTACAATACTAATATACACATAGTAATAAAACCAGACATAGCAATAAAGTTAAAAAACAATAAAAATATCAGTTACCCACAGAGTTAAAAGCCAGGGAATAAAAATAGGTTTTTAATAAAGACTTAAAAACTGGCACTGATGCAGCCTGTCTAATATGGAAGGTTATTCCAAAGCATCGGCGCGGCAACAGAGAACGCTCGGTCTCCTCTAAGTTTCAGCCGTGACTTTGGGACCGAAAGCAGCAACTGCTCAGCTGACCGAAGGGAACGAGTGGGGACGTGGGGCTTCAACAAGTCAGACAAATAAACAGGTGCCAGACCATTTAGAGATTTAAAAGCCAATAAAAGGACTTTAAAACGGATCCTGAATTCAATTGGAAGCCAGTGTAAAGAGGCCAAAATCGGAGTGATGTGATCAAATTTTCTTCTGCCAGTTAAAAATCGTGCCGCAGCATTTTGCACTAATTGCAAGCGTGACAAAGTGCCCTGCCCAACCCCTGTTAAAAGAGAATTACAATAATCTAAACGTGAGGTAATAAAGGCATGAATAACGCTTTCCAAGTCACGCTTGGAAAGAAAGGGCTTAACCTTTGATAAACGTCTGAGGTGATAAAATGCTGATTTTACCACCCCGTTTACATGGTCATCAAAGGTGAGTGCAGAATCAATTTTAACTCCGAGATTTGTGATCGAACTCTTTAGTTGGGAAGTCAAAGCTGTAAGATCAACATCCAGAGTATGAGAAGAACGATTTGGGCCAAATAAAATTGCTTCTGTCTTCCGATCATTAAAATTTAAAAAGTTTTTTGCCATCCATGCTTTGACATCAGTAAGGCAGTCAAGCAGAGGTCGAGTTGAGAGACTATCAGAATGACTAAAAGGTAAGTAGAGCTGGCAGTCATCTGCGTATAGATGGAATGGCACTTTATGCTTTTGGAAATTGGCGCCAAGAGGCAAAAGGTACAATGAAAACAATAACGGCCCAAGAATAGATCCCTGTGGCACACCCCAAAGCAGAGGGGCCACAGAGGATGAAGCCAACCCCAACTTAACACAAAATGTCCTATTTAAGAGATAGGACTTTAACCACAAAAGTGCCGAACCAGAAATTCCCACACAGTGCTGTAAGCGGGAGATCAGCAAATCGTGATCCACAGTGTCAAATGCAGCTGTCATGTCCAACAAGACCAGCACTGCATATTTACCACGGTCTGTCGCTATCAGGATGTCATTCATAACTTTTACGAGGGCGGTCTCCGTGCTGTGGAATGGCTTAAAGCCGGACTGAAAGATTTCTGACAATTTAGAGTCGTTCAAGTAGTCCATCAACTGAGTATAAACAATCCTTTCCAGAATCTTACTAAGAAAGGGAAGCTTAGAGATGGGTCTAAAATTTGATATGACTGAACTGTCTAAGCCCGGTTTCTTAAGTAAAGGATGTATGACTGCATGCTTAAATTCCCTAGGTACTTGACCAGACAAAAGACTAGTATTAATAATGTTCAGAATATGTGGTCCGATGATAGGAAATACCTTTTTAAGAAAACGGGGAGGAACAACGTCATTTGGAGAGCCACACGGTTTAGCATTCAGCACAAGTTTCTCTAAGTCAGATAAAACAATTGGTAGAAAAGCAGAGAACAGACTTGAGCAAGAACCATGCATGGCTGGGTCAGCAATAGGTAGAGTCGGAGGTCTTAAACTAGCAACCTTTTCCACAAAATAATTAAGAAACTTATTGCACATAACCGCAGAAGAGTGCAAAAGAATATAGCCTTCCGGATTAAGTACAGAATTTATAGTGTTATATAGAACACGAGGGTTATGCGAGCTGGCAGCAATAAGTTGAGAAAAA
Organism: Simochromis diagramma; assembly: GCF_900408965.1. Lineage (NCBI taxonomy): Eukaryota > Metazoa > Chordata > Actinopteri > Cichliformes > Cichlidae > Simochromis > Simochromis diagramma. The sequence continues at coordinate 605,053 of NW_024386768.1, forward strand.
TAGGAGTGCTTGGCAGCCTTTACTGCTCTCTGATAGACTTTCCAGCTAGTCTTAAGAGCTTCCATAGAGACGCACAACCTATCTTTTTTCCACCGTCTTTCACATCTTCTACATTCTTTTCTAGCGGCTCTGGTAAAATCAGTTAGCCAAGGACTAGCCTTTGGCTTGCATTGTCTGAATATAAAAGGAGCGACAGCGTCGAGGACAGATTTACAAGCAGAATCCAAACAAGAAACTAATCCATCTGAGATGGACAACTCAGGAGGATAAGAAATAAATTGGTCAAACAATATGGAAAACCGCTCGGCAGTATCTGAGCCAAAAGCACGATAACATCGAGCAGGTACAGCACGCTTAAGAACAGGATTAAAAAGAACAATATCACATAAAATAGGCATATGGTCAGAGAACACCGCATCCTCGACAAGTACGTTTTGGACAGATAAACCATGTGATAAAACCAAGTCCAGTGTGTGACCACGTTCTTGAGTGGCACCTTTAACAGACTGAACAAAGTTAAGAGTTCAATAAGTCCAGGAAGTCCTTAGCCAGGGGCTTCCCCGGGCAGCAGACGTGAATATTAAAATCACCAAGTAAAAGGATCTGGTCATACCGTGATGCACAGTCAGCAAGAAACTCTGAGAACTCGGATAAAAACTCCTTGTTATATTCTCATGAATTACAGTCGTCCAGCCTGGAAGTAATAAATGCATGAACTAGTTTTTCAGCGTCACTCTGAGACAGGATATTTCTAATTTTAGAGATGTTGCGCAAATGGAAGAAAGCAGTCTTACATATTTGTTTAATATGCGCGTTGAAGGACATGTCCTGGTCAAAAATGACTCCAAGGTTCCTCACAGTGTTACTGGAGGCCAAGGTAATGCCATCCAGAGTAAGAATCTGCTTAGATACCATATTTCTAAGATTTTCAGGGCCGAGTACAATAACCTCAGTTTGATCTGAATTAAGAAGCAGAAAGTTAGCGGCCATCCAGGTCTTTATGTCTTTAAGACATTCCTGCAGTTTAACTCATTGGTGTGTGTTATCTGGCTTCATGGACAGATAGAGCTGGGTGTCATCAGCATAGCAGTGTAAATGTATACTATGTCTTTTAATGATGCTGCCTAAGGGAAGCATGTATAATGTAAACAGAATTGGTCCTAGCACTGAACCCTGTGGAACTCCATAATTAACCTCAGTGTGCTCCCATTAAACGAGGTGTTTGAATCCTTTTCATCTCCTCCTTCAGTCGGACACAGTGTCAGAGGAACAGGTGACCCAGAGTAAAATGGTGAGACTAAGATAAGTGCTGCAGAAGAAGAAAGCAGTGTTATGTCAGCTGACATGGTAAATTATTTCTGAGACTTCAAACTGGACCCACCTGCTCAGCTCGGTCCCACAGCCCGATGAGACACTGAGTATATGAAGTGTTTGTTTTACTGAATGTTCACTGTGATAAACATACAAACAGGTCAGACCATCGTCAGTTACCATGGTGATCTGTCTGCGTTAAACACCGTCAGTTAATCTCGTTTCGTGGTGACACCCGCTGTGCCGAAAACAGCGGACGGAGTCGAGAAGGCAGGAAGTAGAAAACTGATTTGGGCCGCGAGGACGATCAGTTAACGTCCACGTACGCGGCAGCGGCACAGAAACTCCTGCTGTGTGTCGAGCGCTGTGCTGTTACTGCTGCTGAGTGTGAGGAGCTGAACTCAGAGATCAGGGAAGCACAGTGGAAAGTCCACAGTATCAAACAAGCTGCAGAAACGCCACTCGTGCCTCCGCTCGCTTTCCAGCTCGGGTCACCTTCATTTCAGGGGCAGCGTGGGACTCTTTGTCCCCGAGCTCGGGCTCGTTTCTCAGCCCGCGCGCCATCCTTGGCCTCATCCTGAACTCTGAACAATTAGCACTAAACGGTTTGAGCGAGCCGCTGCAGCCTCGCTCACGCAGCCCATTTTCTGTCTTTGTATCTGCACACAAAGCAGAGCGAAAGACCGACTGTAACTGTGATGATGGAGGCTGTCCCAGCGTCTGTGGTGCAGCTACACAGAGGTGAAATTTCTCGGTGAGCTGCTTACTGTTAAAAATGACTTCTTTATCTGCTTTCTTTGGCCTCCTGGGCAGCCGCCGCCTGCACAAGCTCTCATTTTATGTACCAACTGTACATAAGTGTTCAGGCTGCTGTCTCATTAGCTTTGACTTCAACCAAACCGGCGTGTGAACACGTCCTGCAGGTACGAGGCTGCTGAATGATTCCTGTAGGAACCATGTGAAGAACTCAGGATACTCTCCCGGTAGAGCACCGCAACGACAAAGTCAGCACACGTATTTGTTCTTAAAACTCTTTACTTTCAGATATTAAGAGAACAAAAGTTTGAAGAAAAGTGAGGAAATCAGGAGCTTCTGCAAACATGTTCCTGTAACTTGATTCCAGCTGTTGGTGGGACTCGTCCTGCAGCTGTGGAGGAACACGAGCCCAGACCAGCAGACTCTGTGCTTGTACTGTGTCACACTTTATTCCATATTTTCTCTGTAGTTTCTCCCTCAGTGCAATTAGCGTGAGTTCTCCTGTTGCAGTTTACCCTGATTGTTTCCTCTCGTTTGTTCCAGGTTTCCTTCAGCGTGTTAATAATCCGCTGCAGTCACAATATTGACGCAGCTCAAAACGTCTGCGGTGGTTCGATGACAGCGGGCGTTTCCTGTTTCAGAGTGTTGATGATGTCGCTCAGGGAGGTGTGATTGTGGTGTACGGCGTGGAGCTCTGCCATCACACTGCAGGGTATCCATCTCCTGCCGTCATGTTAATCCGGGCGCGGCAGGATCGAAGCGTCCTTGCCGAGCGGTCAGCTGGAGGTCCAGAGTTTGACTCGGCAAGGACGTGAGGAGGGGTCGTCCTCTCGACTCTTCGTTGTGACTCGTTCCTCTGAGTTTCCTGCCGTGTTCTTGGTTTTCTGACTAAATGAATCTTCAGTTGGGACTGCGACCTGTTTGGGGGAAAATAGAAACCTGATTATTTGTTCTCAGTATTTCATGCTTCATTAGACGCAGCCTGATGGTTTTTCTTTAATCCTGCCAACAAACACTCAAACCAGCCTGGCTGGATTATTTCTGCATGCAGCGTCTTGTTCTCAGCCGCCCTGTTTTATTTAAATGCAGGCTGTTTATCCTCCTTTCAGCAGAATGAGCTGCTGCAGCGTGATGCTATAAATCATCAGCCACTCGTCGCTAATAGAAACCTTAATAACACATGTATTATTATTAGAGGGACAAAAGTTTCTGCTGTAAAACTTCAGAAAACAGCGTCTCAGCGGTGATCTCAGACGTCGAGGTCGTGCTCGATCCGCCTGCAGCTGAAAACCGTCCTTATCACAAACAGATCACAGCCACTGCTTTAAGAGCGATGATTATATCAACGCGGTGCTCTTCGTTTCCTGTGTTATAAATCAGACTGTTGGAGAGGGGAGTGATTCACTCGCCATTTACTCTCAGAGCTGCGGCGAAGCTGTGAAAACCAAGCTGGAAACCGACACCTTCAAAGTAAAAGCTGTGCTGCACTGCTTAAACCAACATATTTCCAAAGGCAAGACTTTTACTTTGACGGTCTCTGTTTCTGGTTACGAGGTTTTGGTGCAGCTCCACCAACCGACCACTTGATGAGTACATGCTTCCCTAGCAACGGTTGCCAGGCAGTCACCTGTGTAACTGAGGCCTCAGTTCAGTATTAAGATTTACCGTGGTAACCGTTTCCATGGTGACGATAGCACACTACAGAGCCGTGCCTTAAACGAAACATTGACGCAAAAAAATTGTCAAATTTTTTCTAATTAAATTGTTCGAAATCAATTGTTGCAGCCCTTCTGTGATATGATATAGTTTAATACAGTGTTTCCCAACCACTGGGCCACGGGACATAGGTGTGCCGTGAGAAATGATCAGGTGAGCCGTGGAAGATTATCTGGTTCCACCTGATTAGTACTCTGAGGCAGCGGTCCTCAGCATTTTTTACTTCATGGACAGGTTTATTTCCGACAATATTTTCACGGACCGGCTTTTAATGTGTCGCAGATAAATACAACAAAATAAAACCGGTACCAAAAACAGAAGATTTATTCATAACACACAAGGAAAAGACCCAGGGAAACAGAGTTAACGATAAAAACGATTAAAAAAGCCATAAATTTCAAACCCGAGCCTCAACTCTCGCAGCCCAGTACCAAACGGACCGCCGTAATCAGCGTGAGTAACGGGCAGAACAATGACATTCTCTTCCACTAGAGGGCAGTACAACTACCTGCTCTAATTCAGTGGGTCGCCAACTGCCAGTAAGACAGAAGACGACGACGAAGAAATGACAATAGTCAGAAAAGTAGTCAGTCTGACCTGGTCCTGGAGGAAACTCCGACCCAGGTGAAGGCCCAGCATGAGCAGTGGTCAGAAGGAAGCAAAAAAGACAAACTGGGGACAAACCGAGCCAATTCTGCTCTGCCTGCAGTGCGGGGGAAACATTTTTGTTTTTGCCATCTGATTTTTGTAATGTGAAACATATGCTGTGGCTCCAAAAGGTTGGAAACACTGGTTTAATTTTTACATTATGACAGATTGGTGACATCACAGCACCGACACCCGTTTTGAAGCCTTGGGAGGCCTTATTGACTTATTTTCATTGTAATCATTTCTAAGTCTAAGGAAGTCCACTCCATGCCTCCTAGGTCAGCTCTTTCCACAGGGCGGAGGCCGGGGCATAAACACTGCAGAGGTGATCTCTCTCGGCTGGTCTAGGAACACCTAAGTGCCAGGAGGAGGAGTTGGAGGAGGAGCAGGAGGAGGCTGGGTAGCTTCTGTGGATAGACCCTGAGCTGGATCAGCAGCAGAGGATGGATGGAATAAATAAACAGACTGATTGGCTGGATCCATTTATGCGTGTCACATGACCAGCTGAAAACATCTGAAACCATCACAGAGTCTCTCAGCACAAAACACAAAAGATACAGACACTGCGGCACTGTGTGTGTGTGTGTATGTGTGCGTGCGTGCGTGCGTGTGTTATGGGCTCACCTGCTGTGATGCTGCAGACGGAAACAGATGTTCCTGCTCAGCCTCATGGGAGCAGGAAGTGTGCAGTCAGCAGCAGAGATGGCTGTGCAGTAAAAACAAACGCGCGCACACACACACACACACACACACACACACACACACACACAGAGAGAGCAGGTAAACAGCCAGTGATGGCATTGGCTTTTGTCCTGTGACGGCGCCCTCCTGTGGTCATGTCAAAGTGTACCTGCTTGATCAGTTATTGTCATAGAAACCAGGATGGAGGCGCTTCACGTGTCCCTATAAGTCGTATCTTCTCTTGTTCAGGTGCAGTGCTGCCACCTAGTGGTGCAGGTGTGGTCCAGCACAGAGTTCGTGGAGCCACCTGTCGGTAAAGATGACTCCGTGTACGAGAGTGAGTTTCCGGCACAGTCAGGAGTTTTACTCGTCTGCCACATGGATCACAGTCATTGGACTTTCAGGCTTTTTTTGGGGGGGGGTAGAAGGACGTGAGTGTGTCAGGATGGAGTAGGGCCGTGTGATATAACGATATATATCAGATAACGATATGAAAACGTCTATCGTTTCATGTTACGCTATCGTTTGTTTCGTGGTGTCGCAAAATAAACTGTTTACGGCAACATTTTCATGGTTTTGATGTCACTGTAGAATTTCTTGAAATTCTCTCTTTGTCTTATATTTAATGTAACCACGCTACGGATGGACAAGCAACTGTTTTTACTCGTCGTCGTTAGCAACAACGGCGGTAAAACCATTGCGTGGCTCTGCCATCCGCTTGTTTATTTTCCACATAAACCTTTCACAATAAAGCTGAAGATCCTGTTGAGACTTTTCAAAATAAACTGAATCACTTGGTGGGCGGTGGTGATAACCTGCAGGTCGCTGTGCATTGATCAATGCTGTGGAAACAGAAAACAAACTGAAGGAGCTTTAAAAGCTCAGTGTTGAAGGCCAACGAGAGCGAGCAACCTGAGAACCAAAGTCTAATGAAGACGTTATTAGAGGAGCGTCTGAGTGAGCACAGCTGATCGATCAGCTGATTGTGAGTTTTCAGGAAGCACTGGAGGACCAGGAGCAGCTCTCGTTTTCCTCCCCCACCACTCGTAAATCACCCTCATGTTCTCCATCATTCTCTCGGTCAGAGCGTGAGTGGGCGGACGCCGAAATGATCCTCGTGGGGAAAAGAGTCACAGGAAGTAGAACGGAAGTAGAATGTCATGTTATTGCACATGCTCAGTTCCCACAGAGAGAGCAGGTTTGTGATATTCTGACAGGAAGTGAAAGTGTCACGCTCCACCAGACTCCATTCACAAAACCAGGAATTTAACCTCCAATGAGCACCGAGTTGTCGGAGGCCTTTGACAGTGTGTCACTGGTTTTGCGTTTGGCTGTGGTCAGTTTCACAGCTGGCAGCACGAGGTGACACCTGGACCCTGCAGAGGCTGCACAGGTTGTTCAACTCCTCCAGGATGGCACATCAGTATGTGCCATCGTCAGGTTTGCTGTGTCTCCCAGCACCGTCTGAGGAGCACAGAGGAGACTTCAGGAGACGGACGGTTACTGGACTGGGCCGTAGAAGGCCTTAACCCATCAGCAGGACCAGTATCTGCTCCTTCGTGCAAAGAGGAAGACCTGTAGCAGGTCCCCCTCCTTCGTGCAAAGAGGAAGACCTGTAGCAGGTCCCTGGTGTGAACGTTTCTGACCAAACAATCAGAAATAGACTTCATGAGGTTTGCCTGAGGGCCACATGTCCTGTAGTGAGCCCACGCTCACTGCCGTAGAACACCAGAACCGGCAGGTCCACCGCTGCCGCCCGGCTCTGCAGAGATGAGGGCGGGCTCAGCCTGAGCACACGTGTCAGAGCTGAAAGTGTCTGGAGAAGCCGAGGAGAACGCCGGCTCTGCGGCTCGGTGGTGGGTCAGTGATGGTTGGGTATCCATGGAGGGATGCGGACCTCTACAGGTATATTGCCATGGTGACTTCTGTCCTCTGTGGGAGGGGACAGCTACAAAATAATGTCAACAATGATGTAAGACTTACTACAGACGTCCGTGTTTGATGAGAACGATTCATTTTATTGGAAACACTCACAGTGAAACTCTCCTCTGTGGTGACCACCTCCTCCTCCTCCTCAGGAGGTGCAGCATGACTCCAACGGCCACCCCGACCTTCACCTGCAGCTTCCGTGGAGGTTTCAGCCTATCAGCATCCAGCCAGCGTGCAGCTGTTCGGGGGTTTCGTGTGGATCTTTCCATCGTGTGTGTAATGGCTGTGGGGTGTGGTCGTCACCCTGCTGGGCGGGCGGTGTCGACACTCATGTTTGTGAGGTGATGGAGGGTGCTTGATAACAACCTGAGCGTGAGGCGGTGTAAAATTTTCACACTTATACCGCAGGTGGAGCTGCCAGGAGGCTGACTGGTCACACCCACAGCGCCACTATTTGGACACTTACCACCACTAGGGGGGGCACTGCTGCTCTCAGGTGTGCGTGTGCTCAGAGAGACAATAAAGGTACTGAGGCAGCAGGAGTGTGGTTGGAGGAGGTGGAGCAGGTGACGGTGTTTAAAGGAAACAGAGAGGAACCGTCGGCGCTCAGAGTGAAATGCCGAAACTCGGCCCCAGAGGCATCCGATGGCATGCAGTCACACGGCGAGCATCAGGTTTGCATGTCTTTATCAGATCTCGTCTGAAGTGTTTGTCTCCTCAGGTGCTCGCCGTGGTCGGTCCAGGATGAGCCTGCTGGGTGTTCGGAGGAGGCTGCTGTGTGCGGCCGTGAAGCCGCCCTGCTCCCTCTGCTGCTCCCTGTGGTTCCTCCTGCTGCTGCTCGCCGGATCGCTGCTGCTGCTCGCCCGCCTGCAGAACCTCACCGAGCCGGTCCTCCAGTGGCGCCCAGGTTAGTTCTTCTCCATGTTTTCTTCGCCTCCTTTCACTCTGGTGCTCGTTATGCTGCCCCCTGCAGGGCGTAGAAACCTGCAGCATGCTGTGTCTTTGCATGTTCAGCACCACCTCTGAGGTTTTAGGAAGGATAAAGTGTTAGAGGGCACGCTGCGTTCTAGCCCCCACCTGAGGTCATGTGATCAACACAGTGGATCGGCTGAGGTTCCTGTGCAGGTTGTCTGAGCTCAGGTCTGCAGGTGGCAGTCGCAGTTCTGCTCCTCTAAAACAGCCAGCAGGGGTCAGAGGTCACAGAGGAGCGTGGAGCAGCAGCTCCTCCTGAGAAGCAAACCCACCAACAAACGTCACAACCTCCTGTCCAGCTTTCAGGCACGTCTCAGGTTCATGCCGCGTCTTAATGAGTCATAAAGACGTGAACGAGTGTCTGAAATCTGCTCCTGGAAGCAGGACCGATTCTGTCCAATCACAATCGAGTATCGAGCACCATCCCTACCTTAGTGATGTGATGCTCCCGTGTTCTGTGGACGGACCCGTGCGTTGAAAGCTCTGCGTAAGCACACTCAGTGGGACAAATTAAAAGTCCATGATGGAGGCACCGGCCAATCACAGAACAGGGTTACACTTTCATCACGCTCTCCTGACCTCTGACCTCCTTTCCTCTGAGAGCTGCTGCTCGCTGCGTGTTTCCTGCGTTATGCTCAGAGATCTCAGCAGCAGCCACGTTACGCTCGTTCTTCATCATTCTGTACCTACATGCACCGAGCTGCTGGCCCCTGATTGGCTGATCGGGTTTTTAATGAGCAGTGGAACAGGTGTGCCTGACTGTGACCTTGTATGCTCTGTCTGAGCCGTTCACTGGTTGACTCATGTGGCGTCTGGGCAAGAGGACGTGAGGTCACAGGCAGCTGGTGACACGCTTTGCTGCATTACAGCGTCACACACACCTCCTTCAGAGAGCAGCCTGTGATTGGTTCAGTCTCTGAAACATGTACTTCATTACAAAGGTTACTTTGCTAGAGTAATGCATTACTTGCGTCTGCTCCTTCTCAGCGACGCTAGCTCGGTGCTAGCATGCTGTCTGCACAGAAAACATGGTGCTCTGAGAGTACTGCAATACTGCAGTACTGTAGTGTACAGAGTACGTGCTCATGAAGAGTCAGCATCGTGAGCAGAAGCAGCGGTGCAGATTCTTTTCCTGTGGGGTGGGCGGAGCTTCAGACACTGCATGACGTGTATAAAAAAACATTTGTCTACATTTTAAATGACGTAGAGCGCCGACGCCGCGCCTGCTGCTCCATCAGCCTCATCTCAGGTTTCAGCACCGACCTTCACTGCTCTCATTCTCTGATAGCGTCTGTCTGCGGGAGGTAGGCGATGACACCTGTGCTGAGGTGATGGCGGAGATCAATGAAGCAAGTGGCTGATTTCGTGAGGGGGCGGGCAACGTTGCGCTCGATTCTTTTCTCCATCAGCTGTTGCAGATTTGCCGCTGAGCTTCGAGCCTCGTCTGTTTTCGCCAAACACACATACCTGTTGAGTCCGTTCCTGCCTGTGCTGTCATGAACTTTGACCTTTAAGCGAGGCCTGTAGAGTCTGAGATGGAGCTCCTGGGTGATGTCAGGTGACCGTGCTGCCCTGACTGCTCTTACTAACTGATATTAAAGACGTCTCAGCGCTCTTTGGTCTAATTCATGCTTTTAATGTGACGCTCAGGTTGTTCGTGCCTCTTTAAACTGGTTGTCTGATGGTTTTCCTGACACTGGGAGTTCAGTGGTTCTGTGAGCAGAGGAAGCTCTGCGTCTGCTGTTTGCTGCTCGCCATCTGATCTGAGATTAGTTAGTTTATCTTCTGATCCTCTTCTCTGAGATATTCTGTCATCATGAGCTCTGATTGGACACCTGAGGCTGTTACCATGTGTGTGTTACTGTAACACACCTGAGTGTTAAAGATGGTTTCACTTCATCTTCATGGAGCAACAGCCGCGGCACTCAGAGCGGCGAGCGTGCACCTGAGCAGCAAACCACAAACGAGTCGAAACAGACGAGTGCGAGTCCATCAGTGCAGCCGGTCCGCGTGCTGATGGACGGTCTGAGCAGCGAGAGGATGGACGTCCTCGGGACAGGAGTGTCAGATCATAAAGAGCCTGAAATATCACCTCCAGAGCGCCACGCCTACACTCATTACAAACCACCGACAGCCGACCATCAACCACGCCGCGCTTGGCTTCTTTAACACAAGCACAGAGTGCACGCCACGTCAGCACAGGTGCCGCTGACCGAGTGCAGTGTGGGCGCTCCTGTGGAAGTGGACGCGTCACAGCAGCAGTGGGCTCAGGAAGAAAGAGCGAATAAAAAAGAGTTCATCCATAAAAACATAAAACGTGTGTGTGTGTGTGTGTCGGTGTGTGTGTGTCGGTGTGTGTGTGTCCTCTTGTCCAAACTAAACTCGCTGTCCTCGATGTTGCTCTCATGAATGATCAGATGTCAGCGATCGATTGGCGCATCACTGCTGTGGAGCTGTGATGTCATAAATAAAGTCGTGTTATGGTCGCTGCCTGAGAGCTGACCTGGCGACGCTCCTGCACCTCGGAGTCAGAACTTTAAACGCTTCTTTTCTTGGGGTGAGCTCGTCGAATCATCTGTGAGAGCTGCTGAGCGCTTCCTGCTCGTCCTCATGCCGTCTGAAGGTTTGTGACACGTGTGCGCGTCCTATTTCAGTCCAAACAGAAGCATGCGGCAGCACGCCCGGCCTCGTTTCTGCACTCCGCTTTAATTAACGTTCTCCGGGGGGCGGGGTCAGAGCTTCAGCGATGGCGCTCAGCCTGTTTCTGAATAACGCAAGTGATCCCTCACCACCTCTGATCAGTGGAGCTTACATTCTGCTTTTCTCACTGAGCCCACCTGAGCCCACTCGTCCTGAGGAGGACTGAATATGTCAGTCAGGCTTGAGCTCGTGGAGCGTTTGTGTCCCAGCTGGTTAGCAGAGCGTGTCTCTGCTGCTGTCAGTTGCGTCCAAGTGGCCGCGGCTCAAGCGTAAAGCCAGCACGGACAACGGTGGAGGCTTTCCTGGACTCGTGGCTGCAGACGACCTGCAGAGTCCGAGCTTTAAACCACGTCAAATGTAAACCAGGAGGAAACTGAAGCAAAGTATTATAAACGTTTGGCAGCGAGTCCACAAAATGTGTAGTATGTTCACAAATGACCTCCGGCTTCCTGATGTGTGCAGGACTTCAGCCTGAACACGTGAGAGTATCAGGAAAGGTCATCTGTGAATCGCAGCCTTACACCTGACTCGTGTGCTGCTGTCCAGACGAATACTTTGTGCTTTTAAAAGATGCAAGTAACGAGCGGAGCCCGGAGGAGGTGGTGGAGGAGGTGATGGAGGAGGTGATGGAGGAGCGAACGGTTCAAGTCGTGCATGTATATTTAAACACGTGGTTGGTATAAAAGCGTAAACATCGACTCTCTCGAGTTTGGGGTCAAACTGTCACCGCTGCTTTTAAGGGTTTTACTGGTTTCCATGGTTACTCACGTTCCCGTCTGTCCTCACCAACAGACAGACTGATGTTTTTGACTTTTTCACCTCTCCTCGTAAAAATACCATGTGACTGACGAAAACGCTGTGCTGTGATTGGCTGCTCCTCAGGAATAACAGTCAGAGACCGCCGCTCAGCGCCACGGCGACATTGGTGTGCGAGCGCTGTTATCGGAGGCTGTTTTCGAAGCCCTGTGGAAGACGTCCTGCAGGTGTTCTTCACCTGAGAGCGGCTCAGCTCGGGGTCATCTCGGAGCCCTCCTGCAGCCAATCAGCAGCTCGTCTTCCTGTAATGCAGTGGTTCCCAACCTTTTTTTGCTGGGCCCCCCTTGTTTTACAAGAAAAATGTTCACGCCCCCCCCCTCGCGCGCAGGCACGCACACATCCTCCACCCACACACACTCATATTTTGCTCCATTGTGGTTTATTTCGCACCTCAAACATTTAGTAAACAATTAAGCAAATACAAGTAATCTGCAATAAATTACAGGCAGTAAAATAAACTACTAACTCTTTTACGCTGCGTCTGCACCTACACGAGTATTTGTGAACACACAGCTGTTTCGTCCACGTAAACGGCGTTTCGAATCACCGAAAACTGAGATTTTTTTAAACTCCTTTTTTGCGTTTCCGTGTGGACGAGGAATACAGAGTTCGTCACGCAGCGTCAAAGGTATGCGCCTTTTTTCACGTCACGCTGTGCGCCACGTTATTGTTTACATGAGATGAATTGCAGAATGGCAGATAGAGACAAAATACTGTTAATCTGACTATCTGCAGGTTTTACACGCAGTTACTGTCCCTCCATTTACAAAGCCAGAGGCGTCACCGTGGGATTATTTTACATGTAGTTGTTGTTTCCTGTGTAATAATATTCAACATTGCATCAATGCATTTTTCAAAAAATGCCTCTCTGTGCAAAATGGGTTCAAAAACATAAACAGCTGTGGGATCCTGTTTGTCCGTGATTTGAACAGCCCAGCGCTGCTCCCGACGCAGGGAAAACCAATCCTGCAGGGGAGACCTACCTCTGCACCTGTGCAGGTGAAGCCAAAGGGAAGATTTGCTTCACCATATTTTCTAGTGTTTGGTTTAGAATGAAGTTGGTTTGGAAACATATTCAGCGATGCTTCATCTCCTGCTTTGCGTTTGTGTGGGCGCCCGTGCTAGCAGTGTCCAAGCGTTTTGTTTTTTTCCCCCCTTTTCATTCTGCGCCCCCCCCTGCAACGGCTCAGGGAAGGTCTGCTGTAATGGTTCCTTTTGGTTATTGATGGCGCCGGTGTACGTGGCTGCTCGTCTGTCGCTGTTTGTTTTAATGTTAGTCCCGTCATGTGTCACTCAGGAAACCCGGTAAAGGCGTGGAGGTAGCACGGAAGATCCCCGTTGTCGGCTTGGATGATGCTCCGCTCCTTCGTGACCCCTGTCCTCCTCGGCTCCTTTTCTTTGTGGCGTGAACGCAAACCTGCCGTCAGTGACGGCTTATTTCGTGCCTGGTGTGACAGAGGGAGGAGCAGGGAGGAGCAGGAAACCACAAAATACTTTAACCTCCTAGGACCTGGCGTCCACATATGTGAACATTTTGGGTTATTTAGACCAAAATACTCAATTTTGCTCTACATGAGCCTGATGTCCACTTATGAGGACGTTATACTGCTACTGTTCTATCAACATTTTAAATGAAAATCCTCACATCTGGATATTATTTTCATCAGAAACAAAAATCAGGTAAAAAACAATCTGGTAATTCTTTGTTTTTACATTCATCGGGCCCCAATCAGCCCAAATATCAGAGAGAAATTAAAAATGCTGCTGTGGAAGAGTTCAGGTCTCAGGAGGTTAAAAATCCATTTGTCATAAGAACAGTCAGTAAAACGATGTGTTCATTCTGAGCTTCATGAGCTAAACGTTTAACAGAGAAGCAGCGGTGAACGCGTCGTTCCCTCCTGGTTTGTTTTCAGTCCCGCCTCCTTTCTGTCTGACGGCGGTCAGCACCTGTGTGACCTCCGCCCGTCCTCTGGCACCTCGTTGATAATCAGGAGGCAGCGTTTCATTTTATCCCTGCCAACATCTTAATCTGCATAAGGTCGCGTCCAAGGCACGCGTCCCCCTGACTGTGAAATATTAATGAAGCGTTGGCGTGCAGTGCCTTGTGTGCTGATGTCGTGTTAATGAGATACGAGGAAGAAGGCTGAGCGGCCGCAGACGACCTCCATCATCTGATGGAGGATGCTGATGGTTAAAGCCCACAGATGCTGCAGGAAAGCAAGGAGACCCCGCCCACGCTGAGCACTCGTATCTGAGGACGTTGCCTGAGAGTCTCTGACCTGCACGGAGTCTGCTCGCATCACGGCGTCGGACGAACATCAGCCGTGAAACCGTCACTTACATCACAGCCCCTCCCCACCCTGAGGGTCACATCCAACCTCAGCAGGTTGGCGTGATTAATTATTCAGAATACAACAAAAAGATACACCATCAAAATGAAAAACAGTAAAAAACTCGATTGAAACCAGCTTAAAAATCAGAAACAATAAAAAAGTCGTGGTTTGCACAGAGTCCAGATATGAAGCAGTGCAGCAGACGGTGAAACGGTGACAGTGATGGAAACGGACAAATAAAGTGGGCAGTAAGGAGCCGGCTTGCCATTCTTTATTCAGAGCTTCCTCCTCATGGATACACATCAATAAAAAATGCATTAGCTTTATTACAGAGCAGGAAGCATCTGCTGCAGGCTGAAGAAGAGCGGGCGCTATCGTGATGGAGGAGGCAGAGCAGCTCTCTGAAGATCGGCGTTCATCTCCTGCTTTCTGACATCGTCTCACAGCCACAGGCCCACTGGAGCAGGTTTCTCCCACTCTTATTATTCTTTGTCTCCTTCATGTTTGAGGCACAGGTTTGGAACCACAGTTCCCATGATGATGATGCTTTGTCATAAATAAACAGGAAGTACGTTCTAAGAGTCCTGAATGGAAATCAAAACTCTGGCCCTCAGACGGCTCTCGGTGAGTCAGTCGCAGTAAAGATGGAGGTCAGCGTGCTTCTTTTCTCTGAGATTACTGCTGTTTGCTCCGCGCTGTTGTGGGAGGAGCCAGAGGCAACAATGACGCATTTACAACGTCCGAAGGAAGATGTTAGCAGAGAACAAGTGAGATAGGCAGGGAGAATAAGAAAGACAGGAGTACTGGGAGGCTGCAGTGTTGGTCGCAGTGACCATTACGTTTACAGTTCAGTTTGATGTGTATGGCTCCAAATCAAAACAACAATAAGTGAATTCTAAAAATAGACATCAAAGTGAAAGTAATGATGTTCTGACGTGAAGCTTCGTCTGTTCGTCTCTGGAAGCAGGATTAACTCTGCTCGACTCGGATCTCATCTTGTCCACGTCCCGCTAACAGAAAAGTTGTCCTCGCAGACAAATACAAACATATTTATAGAATAAGCTTCATTAAACTTTAAGATTCATTTAACATTATTTCAACCCTCTAATAACGATCAGTGTGGGAAACATTTTCTTCAGAATTGCAGTTTTATGTGAGGTTCCACTAAAGTTTCACTAAAGGAATCATTGTAAAAGATTCAACGGTCAGCTAAAAATATTTAGATGATAACAACAGAAGTGAAGGAAGGAGAAAGGTGAAGACATCAGACTGACAGAGCCGTCTCACTGATGCGTCACACTCCCACGCCCGGAGGATTTCTATCCAGCAGCTTTGACAGACGGGAGTCTTTTAATGTGGCGGGGAACGAGAACAGGCTGGAGCATCCTCTCAGATACGGCACCTACGTCACCTTCATCATCCCAGCACTGCTTCCGTTTCCATTTCAGAGACTTATTTTTTCACACTGGTCATATTTCATGGCTGTGGTGTAAACACGAACGTCTCCGAGTATGAAAGGTTCACTCAGAGTTTAGCAGGTGGGAGGAAGCACCGCCCTCCTCGTCTTCAGTCTGGAGCTCCTCCCAGTAAACCTGCAGACAGATGCTAACCCCGATGCTAACAGCATGTCCCAGCTGTTCGGCACAGACGTGCTCAGACGTTGTCATGATGAATGAGGCGGGTGCTGTGATGGATGCTGTGATGGAGGAGCAGCGATGGTGCATCATCGGCTTCGTCACCTGTGTGATGCATCGCCGCTCACGGACAGTGGCGGTGAGGACACAGACCGTGTCAGCTGTTCTGTGCAAACAGCCAGACCTCCACCCGTGTCCCCTTTGCGCCACCATCCAGTAGTTTGTCAGTTCACAGAAAAACAGATTTTTTTTTTGGTGAAAATGAAACAGAGCGAGGGCTTCGCTTCAGATTTGTGGGGTCAGAGGTGAGGTCACTTCCTCCCACAGGTGAAGTGTGATTATAAAAAGACAATTCTAATTGTCTAAAAAGACAATTCTAATTGTCTTTTTAATGTTTCGCTCAGCAGGGACTTATTACCAACCAGGCAGCAGCACTTTGACTCCTCTTAGTTCACAGATTTGTAGATTAGAGGTGAAGAACTCAGAGGTGCAGCCGACCCGCTGTGACCGCTTCACACGTTCAAGTTTTCATTCTTTGCTGTGACTGAGGGGGAATTTTTAACGTGATGGTCCAGTTTATTTTTGTTTATTTTCATTCTGCAGAAACAGGAGCAGATTACGGGAACATCAAACCCGGAGAACAAACTGACTCTGCTGCAGCCTTTGCTTATGTTCATATCTAACCGTGCTCTTATACTGAAGGCAGTTTCACTGCCCCGCCCACTTCACATCACTATGGGCTGCCCGCCATGGTTAATGAGGGAAGTACGTTGGCCCTGAGAGGCCAAACGGACTGCAACTTGCAAAGAAAACACCACTAATAAGAAAAACGCTGCAAAAGCACACAAAAAGACAACGGAAATAGGAAAAACAGATTTCCAAAAGCACAAGGTGTCTGGGGAGACAATAACCCGACGGACCAGTTGCAGGAACCAAAACATGCTAAGAATTGTTCTGGGAGACACTTAAAAGAAGTGGAGGATCTATCAGTTTTGTGAGGAAAGAAAAGATGAGAGGTAAGCGTGTTAGCCTGACTATTAGCCTAAAGATCCGTCTTGAGTATGATATCAATCATGATAAAACACGCCTACCATGTTTTGGGTTCCTGCAACTGGCCCGTCAGGTCATTGTCTCCCCAGAAACACTTGTGTTTTTTCCTATTTCTGTTGTCGTTTTTCTTATTTCCGTTGTGTTTTGTGTTCTTTTGCACCATTTTTCTTATTGCTGGTGTTTTCTTAAGTTGCAGTCCGTTTGGCCTCTCAGGGCCACCGTAGGGAAGTCACTGCTTCACTGGTAGCAGCTTATTAACACAAGCAATCAGAACTAAACCTGTTAATCCGGTACAAAGACGACGTGTTGGGAACGTTTCTGTGACTCGGGGACGGACGGACGCGCTGCAACGTTACATCAGATCATTCACTCGTGGTGTTGGCAGTGGGTGGAGGTGGTGACAGAGCGAGGAATCTGAAGCTATCCTCCTTCCTGTCGGGCTTGCACTGAAGGAAGCGCTCCGCTGGCGACATGCTGGCGACATGAACACTCACAATTCGAAGTTTTTAACTCCGGATCCGAGCTGGCCGAGTGAGATCTTGAGGGAGAACAAAGGGAAGCGGCGGCGGCCTAGAGGGAAGCGAGCCGGCGTCAGGAACAGGCTGAGAGCTCGTGCACACCGCACACCTCTGCCTAGCATCCTGCTCGCCAACGTCCAGTCACTGGAGAACAAGCTTGACGACCTCAGGGCCAGGGTAAAGTTCCAGAGAGACATTCGGGACTGCAATCTCCTCTGCTTCACCGAGACATGGCTGAACCCAGCGGTGCCGGACCACGCCATCCAGCCGGCCGAGTTCTTCTCGGTTCACCGCATGGACAGGACACGGGACTCGGGGAAGTCAAGGGGAGGCGGCGTGTGTTTAATGGTGAACAACAACTTGTGCAACAGTGCGAACGTTGTTCCTCTCACACGCTCCTGCACACCAAATCTGGAACTACTGTCCATCATGTGTCGTCCTTTTTATCTACCTCGGGAATTTACATCGGTCATTGTAAGTGCCGTTTATATTCCACCACAAGCGGACACGGTCACCGCCTTATGCGAGCTGCATGAGGCACTCACACAGCACCAGACACAACACTGGGACGCTGCGCTTATTGTGACGGGGGACTTTAATAGCGCCAACCTCAAACGCGCAGCGCCGAACTTTTATCAACACATCACCTGCCCCACCAGAGGTGAAAGGACACTGGACCACTGCTACACTACGGTCAAGGACAGCTACAAGGCACAATCCCGCCCTCCGTTTGGCAAATCCGATCACGCCGCCATCTTCCTCGTGCCAAAATACAAACAAAGGCTGAAACAGGAAGTTCCGGTTCAGAGGAAGGTCGCGCGCTGGACGGATCAATCGGTGGCCGCGTTACAGGACGCACTCGATGACGCAGACTGGGGCATGTTCAGAAACAGCTCCGATGATGATGTCAGCGTGTTTACGGAAGCGGTTGTGGGATTCATCGGGAAACTAGCGGATGATACCGTGGAGACAAAGACTATCACAACGTTTCCCAACCAGAAGCCGTGGGTGGATAAAACCATCCGCGACGCTCTGAGATCCCGCACCGCTGCCTACAACACGGGACTCACGATGGGGGACATGGACCCGTACAAAGCCGCGTCATATAACGTGCGGAGGGCGGTGAAAGAGGCAAAGCAGCGCTACGGGAGGAAACTAGAGTCACAACTCCAACAGAGTGACTCTAGGAGCCTGTGGCGGGGACTAAGGACAATAACGGACTATAAAGCACCAACAACCGGTATGACGAACGCGGCCGTGACTCTGGCAGACGAGCTGAACACTTTCTATGCTCGCTTCGAGGCTGCAGCTAAGGACTCCAACAATGCTAGTGGTAGCGGCGCTAACGGCTGCAGACAGGAAGATACTGCCAGCACCGGAAACGTGCTCGTCATCTCCGAGCATGAAGTAAGGAGAGCCTTCAAAAGAGTGAACACCAGGAAAGCAGCAGGACCAGACGGCATCCCAGGTCGTATCCTCAGAGACTGCGCATACCAGCTAGCTCCTGTGTTCACTGAGATATTCAACATCTCTTTATCTCAGTCGGTGATCCCCACATGCTTCAAAGAGTCCATCATTGTTCCTGTCCCGAAGAAACCCCACCCTGCTTCTCTCAATGACTATCGCCCTGTAGCCCTCACCTCAGTAGTGATGAAGTGCTTTGAACGCCTGGTCAGAGACTTCATCATTTCTTCACTACCAGACACACTGGACCCACTACAGTTCGCTTACCGTCCAAATCGTTCCACAGACGATGCCATCTCTCATCTCCTCCACACATCACTCACTCACTTGGACACTAGAAGGGGGAATTATGTTAAAATGCTCTTCATAGACTACAGCTCTGCATTTAACACCATAATTCCCTCCACACTCACCACCAAGCTGGAGCATCTGGGACTCAGCTCATCTATGTGTCAGTGGATCTCCAACTTCCTAACTGGCAGACCACAGGCAGTAAGGATGGGCGGACATGTCTCAGCCTCCACCACTCTCAGCACTGGAGCCCCCCAGGGGTGTGTTCTGAGCCCCCTGCTGTACTCTTTGTACACATATGACTGTGTGGCCACTACCAGCTCCACCACCATCATCAAGTTTGCTGACGACACCGTCGTGGTGGGCCTGATCTCTGATAACAACGAGACGGCCTACCTGAAGGAGATTAGGAATCTGGAGAACTGGTGCCAGAGGAACAACCTCCTTCTAAACGTCAGTAAGACAAAGGAGCTGATAGTGGACTTCAGCACTAAGCAGGAGAGGAACTACCAGACCCCTGTCATCAACGAGTGCCCAGTGGAGAGAGTGGACAGCTTCAAATACCTCGGAGTTCACATCACGCAGGACCTGTCATGGTCCTGTCACATCAACACCGTGGTGAAAAAGGCCCGTACAGCGTCTCTACCACCTCAGACGCTTGAGAGACTTCCAACTGCCCTCCAAGGTGCTCAGGAACTTTTACTCGTGCACCATAGAGAGCATCCTGACGGGAAACATCTTAACCTGGTTCGGGAACAGCACCATGCAGGACAGACGAGCTCTACAGAGGGTTGTGCGGTCAGCTGAGCGCACCATCCGCTCCGAGCTCCCTGACCTGCACTCAATCTACAGCAGGCGGTGCTGGACCAAGGCCAGGAAGATCGTGAAGGACCTCAGCCATCCCAACAACGGACTGTTCTCTCTGTTGAGGTCAGGAAAGCGATTCCGCTCCCTGAAGACCAACACAGAGAGACTGAGGAGGAGCTTCTTCCTGCAGGCAATACGGTCTCTCAATCACACACCACACAGTACTGACCCACACATACAGTTCTTACACACACTGGACTTTCTGGACATTGTTTTCACTTCATCACTTAAATCACTTTAAGCATATTTGCACTGCACAAGACATAATGTGGATTGCACAACACTGGACATTATATTCTTCATTTCCAGTTAATACTTGTACAGCTGCTGTTATTGTGTATATATTTATTTATATTTCTTCATACATTCTTATATAGTTCTATATTGTGTATTTTGTTGTACAGTTATTTTATTTTCAACTTTAATTTATATATTTTATCTTATTCTTTCCCAGTTAAATTTACCCTTCATTCTAATTTGTGTTGTACAGTTATTTCATTTTTAACCTTAATTTATATTTTATTCCTTCCTAGTAAAATTTACCCTTTTTAATTTTTCATATTTATTTCCTATCTTATTCATAGCCTTTTCCTTTTTTTTTCTTTAGGTCACGAGCAGTTGTCCAAGCATTTCACTACATATCGTACTGTGTATGACTGTGTACGTGACAAATAAAATTTGAATTTGAATTTGGGTTTTGGGTTGGCGGCGGAAACCCTCCCAGATAATCTCAGAGGCGGTTCAGTGACAGCAGGGCTCTCCTCGCCGTGCTGTCCGTCTTTTATTGATGAGCAGGAAATGAATATTTGAAGGCAGAGCCTCGGTATGAGCGTGACTCTGGGGTAACTGAACTCCTCACGCTCAATTATTCAGGAGCTCACAGCGACACCGAGCGCAGCGCCAAGAACAGACGACACTGGCTCAGCTACGCCTTCCAGAGAGCAGCAGAGTCCAGTACTAAGGCTTTACTGGAAACCAGTGAGTGCAGGTAGCAGCTCACGTCATCTCAGTTTGAGTTTTGGCGCTCCTCGCCGCAGGAATCGTGTCACAGCGAGGAGGCTGGGCAGTGTTCAATGATTAGCGTGACTACGTTGCGTTACCGCCACAAGCAGGAGGAGGAGCCTCTCACCAGCTTCCACTAAACATCAGGAAGAGCGCGTTAACCACGAGATGCTGTACCGATGACATCATCGATCACACATGCTGTTTGACAGCCGGACACAAACCAGACCGCACCGAGCTCAGAGGTGTTCTCGTCATTTTTTACTGCTTTTACACAAGAAGTGAAGACAGAGGCGTCTTTGTTGACCCCGCCTCCAAACATCGCGGCATTCCTCAGTGGATCAGAACAAACCTAAACCTCACGCTCGCCCACGGATGACCAGCAGTGATGCTCTGCAGGAGCACGTGTCTGTGCCTTGGGCATTTCCATAGAAACGTCACCATGCAGCGACCTCCTGCAGCAGCTTCGATGGTGTGAGGAGGATCTGCGAGGCTCTGAGTGGGAGGGGTTACCTGTCATTGCCAGCAAACTGCGTGTAACTGCCAACTCGACCCCACCCACTCAGACCGATGGCATGCTGACTCCGCCTTATCGCTGCCACGCTGCCCGACGTTGCTCTGGAGGGAGGAACTGAGCGATGCTGACGTGCTCGTTGCAGCGCCGCAGCGATGCTGACGTGCTCGCTGCAGCGCTGCAACGATGTTGACGTGCTCGCTGCAGCGATGTTGACGTGCTCGATGCAGCGCCGCAACGATGTTGACGTGCTCGTTGCAGCGCCGCAGCGATGCTGACGTGCTCGCTGCAGCGCTGCAACGCTGCTGCTGCTTTGCTCAATGAGGCTGACTCGTCAGCTGTGACAACCTTTACTGTGTTTTATTTTCTGAGGAATAAAAGTACGAATGTAATTGGTGAGATGCGATGATGTCATCGCGCAGTGCTTCTAATGAGATCTCTGATGAGGAGCGAGGAGGTCGGCTTGGCAGGCTTCTATCTCGCCTCAGAGGCCCCACCCACACGGGACCTCCGCCTGAGCTCAGAACACTTCTCCATGCTGTGATCTCAGTCAGCCGGCTTCTGTGTGAGCACCTCTTTCACGGATGTGCTCGTTGGCGAGATAGTGTTGCTCGGTGTGGCGTAGGACGCGGATCTTAACGAGCTCTGGCAGGCGTCCTCAGGATTAATGTTCAGGAGAAGGATTAAGGCTATAAAGATGGGTGGGCTTTGCCAGGTGATGATGGTAAGCCCCTCAGTGGCGCCGTGCTCTCTACATTGAGCTTGCAGAGGTTTGAAGCCTGAGTGGAGGCTGAGCGTGGATGATGAGACACCGCGCAGCAGAGTCACATGATGCCATCAAACCTGCTGCTGAGTCTCAGTCACCTTCAGGGAGCGTTTGGAGGCGGGGTTTCAGAGAAATAGAGCTTGTCACTTGTTAATGTTTGCCTGACAGCTAACACACGCTTCATGTTCCTGCACCATGTACGTGTCCAGAGTCCCGCCTCCTTTATTTATCGAAGTAAACATAAACGCAGATCCAGATTTCTTTGGCGTGAGCTCCGCCTCAGCAGCACTCTACTGATTGTCAGTGTCTTCCTGACGGACACCATCATCAACACACCGCCATCATCAGAACAGGCAGGTGTGTTCTGCTAGCTGTGGCTAAGCAGGTGTGATGGGGTTATGGCGTTATGTCCATCATCATGATGACAGTATCACTGAACGTGGGCGGGGCTTAAGAGAACACCGGGATGTGTCTCAGAGGAGCAGCCCGTACCTGCACGGCTGGGACAGGTAACGCGCAGGCATGCTCAGTGCGCCACCCTGCAGCTGAACTGTGCAGAGCTTCACTTTTCCTGATTATTGATCAGCACCTGCTGGAGGACTAACATGTGACCTGCCCGCCTCCCAGGGCTCTCACACTGAGGTTTACAGGGATGCCGGCAGGCAGAGTGGGCGGCGGCCAAAATACCTGAAACATCCAGCTTTGCTCTAAATCGGAGATGGTGGTTTCGGTTTGACCGCCATCTGTGTTCAGTGTGGACAATCAGGCTGCACACCTAGACTTGTAGTCAAGACCTGAGATCTGAGACAGCGAGACCAAGACCACGTAAAAGTGGTCTTGAGACATCCTACTCTAGCGTCACCGTCCCAACAGTCTGTGGCTCGGGACGAACAGCTTCTAATCAAGTCCTGGCTCCTCCCACCTGCTCATCAAGCTGTGTGTGTGATTGGGTGAAGGCCTAGAGTACAAAGTACTTCGAGTCCTCGCAGTAGAAACATGACCGCCACATCATTCTGACAGGTCTGATTAGCTGGAGGTGGAGCAAATCTGCAAACCAGGCTCCTCACCTGTTTGGTGAGGCTCCTGTCGGATGTGTCAGCAGTCCGGAGGCTCTAAGAAGATGATGATGATGGTGGGGAGCGCTCCTCTCTGGACTCGTCGCTTCGTGGCACCTCAGCTGAGTGACAAAGACTCTGCTGGCAGTGTGATGAAGAAGTGGGCTGTAAGCTTTTTGCCCTGAGACCGCCCCTCCTCCTCCTCGTGATGAAGCAGCAGTCTTCGTGCTCTGAGCAGCGTTTGTGATTCGTGACTCGGGAAACAGACTGAAGCACCAGCTCCCGACCCCCCTCTCTACCTCCACCCTCACCTCCACCAGCAGCACCGTCTGCAGTGTAAAGATAGCTCCAACCCCCAAGAGCTGCGCAGTCACAGGACTGACGGATGCACTGGGTGGAGGCGATTCCACACAAACACACGTCTGCTGATTAGAAATCACACGGAGACCCATCAGTTACACGTGCAGTGTGACAAAAACATGGCTGCTGTTAGTGGGCGGGGTCTATCAGGGAGCAGGTGGACACGCTGACCCCCGACAACTGCCAAAAGCACCAACATCAGAGCTGGAACACGCTGCAATGGCGAGCCAGCAGTGCGATGATTTGGGCGATGTCTGTGATGATGGCCGTGACACGTACCACCGACCTCAGTGTTGATGCAGCGCATTGTCCTTTCAATGTGCGACTGACGCAAGTGCACACACACACACACACAGTCACTGAGCATGCTCAATGAAACAGATGGGATTCTGTGTTTGAACGTGAACCTGCTGAAAGTGCAGCAAAGTTTGTAATAAACAGCTCTGTGCGTGTGTGTGCGCGTGTGTGTGCGCACGCGTGTGTGCCCATGTGTGAGTGTGTGTTAAAGCTGTCACGTCTCTTTGTCAGAGTGAACGTTTTACACTGAGCCGGGATGAAGACAGCTGCATCATAAATCCTCAGACTGGTACCTGCAGCACGCTCTCTCACACAGACACACACAGACACACACACACAGACACAGAGACACACACAGAGACACACACAGAATGTGTTTTTATTAAGGAATCAGAGTTTAATATTTGATCTGCTCTCGTGTGAAACAGCAGAAACACGGCGACACAACAAACGAGGCAACGGCTCAGTCAGAAAACAAAGGTTCATCTTGACTCTGATGATGTACGCCGCTCTGTGAACGATGGAGGGTGGAGGTCTCCATCTGTCAGAAGGCGAACCGGCCGGGCTCCGTTAGCTCAGGAGGAGCAGAGTGGCTGCAGAACTGAGCCGGCTCTTTATCCGAGTACCCCGGAGTACGGGGCGTTGGCCCGGTGTGACGAGTCGTTCGGTCCCTGTAAACCGCAGCCGATGACAACCAGCACCTCCAAATTGGAGGCCATGGTCCTCAATCAGAAATGGGTGAAGGGCGCACTCCACGTGTGGGACCAGCTGCTGCCCTAGATGGAGGAGTTTAAGTATGTCAGGGTTTTGTTCATGAGTGAGGGGAAGGCGAGGGTGTCAGGTGGACTGGGGTCAGCTTCAGCCCTGACTCGGGGTTCCACCTCAGAGCTGGAGGAGGTGGCAGGGGAGAGGGAGGTCCGGGGTCTCTGTTCAGACTGTTGCCTCCATCATTTGGGCGGAGATAAGTGGCATGGTTAACTGTCTAGCGTCCAGCAGGGGGCGACTGGTTGTGGATGAAGTCTGATTGGGTGGATGTGAGGAAACGAGCCTCCTGATGAGTTTCTTGCTCAGTCGCTGTTTCAGGTGAGACCGAACAAAGCTTATTGTGGAGGTGACGTTCTGATCAGAGTCAGAGGAGCAGCATTAGGGCGGGGCTACACCAAGCGTCCTCGGTCACACCCGCCACGTCTGGTTTGAGAACACAAAGCTGAAGAAAACGCCGGCTGGAGGCTTCGTTTCTGTGACGCACTCTCCTGAAGCTTCAGTAAAGCTTTTCTCAAAGAAGCAGACTTGAAAGGAAAAATGGCCTAAATGACAGAGAAGAACGAAAAACATCAGTTCAGGTGTTCAGGCTCCACACAGCCCTGACCTTTAACCTCTCTCAACACTGGTCAGTCACACCAAGACAATAAAACACGGCGTAGCCTCACCGTCTCAAACACGAAGCCCTAAATCTGCATTGTTTCTAATGGCCACCAGAGGGCGATCCAAGACCTCATCTGAGCTCAAAAAGATTCTTTCTGTTAAACTGGTGTCATGTGTTGCCACCAGAGGGCGCTCTCTGCAGCTCAAGCATCCAGCTGAGCTCAGCGTGCTGATAGGTAGGTGTGTGTGTGTGTGTGTGTGTGTGTGTGTGTGTGTGTGTGTGTGTGTGTGTGTGCGTGCGTGCTGCGATGCCACCGCCGCTAACCTTCAGTGTCAGGAAACTGCTCAGAGGCCATCTGGGCCTGCCAGCTGCATGCGTGTGTGTTTGTGTGTTAGTAATGTTGCGTGGACACAAACCAATAAAACAACAGCAAGTTGGAGTGAGGTCAGCCAGTTCAGGTTTAAAGTTTGATCAGACGTTCAGCTCTGTGAGGACGTAGAGTCCTGAGGTTCAGTCAGTTCGTCACATGACTGTTAGAGGGCTCTGATTGGGTTTCAGGGTCACACAAATGTTTGACATGGTGATACACAGGCATATGTGTGTGAAGATGAGGAGTGTGTGTGTGCCTGCTATGAATACACACCAACAGGCCACAGGAAGGATGCCCTCCTGTGTCCGAAACACAGAGTTCAAAGGTCACACGTTGTGTTTTTGTGTTCCAGTGATCTCACCGCGTTTCCAGCATGTAACCTCACACACGTGCAGAAACCACATGAAGCAGTGGCTGTTGTGGGCGGGGCCAGTTATTATTCGTGTGAAATGATGTGACTCGGTGGTCGTATGGGGCGCGAGCGTCTCGGAGAGCTGCGCTGAATAAACTCGATTAGACCGATGATTTAAACTGAGAGCGCCGGCTGTTACCAGCAGCACAGTCGCTGGTCAGCAGCTCATCCATCCACAGCATGACGAAGGTCACCGCAAACGAGTCGCATCATCTTCATCATCCTCACAGCGCTCGCAGCACGAAGGCAGCATCAGCCCGCAGCGAAGTGTGAGGAATGAGCTCGAGGAGCTGCTGCACCCGAACTGGACACACACACACACACTAGAACACACAGTCTCTCTCACTCACACACTCTCTCTCCCTCTCTCTCTCCCCCTCACTCTCTCACTCTCTCTCCCTCTCTCTCCCCCTCACTCTCTCACTCTCCCTCCCTCTCTCTCTCCCTCTCTCTCCCTCACACTCACGTGTGTTGCAGTTTGTTTTCAGCTTCATTAAACAATCCTACCCAACCAAAAGTGAACGTGTCCACATACTTCTGCTCCTGACCGTGCTCTCTCTCCCCCCTCCTTCTCAGGTGTGCAGGTGCTGGCGGCTCCCAGGCGGCCTTCACAGAAGGTAACAGCAGCACAGCGACACCTGCTGGACTCACACAGCATCACATTTTCCAAACAGAGTAAACACACGGAGCAGAACAAAGATTAGAGCGCCATCCAGTGTCCACAGCCAGCATGACAGCTCCTGTGGTTAGACATTCATATATTTTAGTGCAACAGAAAGTTCCTGATCGGGGGCCCGTTCTTCGTACGTCGCTTACTACATCCAAGATCAAATGACACATCCAAGACCAAATCATCGCGCTAACCGTGAGCTCGCTAATCCGGTTCTCCGAACACACCTGTTGTTGACGATTAGTACAGCTGGATGAAGTAATGTGAGATCACTGGGTGTCGTAAAAGGGGCTACGCATCGATAGTAGAAACATTGATCGGCAACCCTGTGATTGGTCGGCGAAAATGTCGAAGGAGCGCGCTCGGTATTTTTCGGCAGCAGAGCAAGAACTCCTGAGTGAGGGATTTCAGGAGTTTCAGAGTTTAATTAAAACGCAAGGGAACACTGCAAAGGCTGCAAAAGCAAGGAGAGAGGGCTGGCAGAAAGTTGCTGACAAATTAAACTCGTAAGCAATTTAATAATAACAATAATAATGGAGTGGATTGATATAGCGCCTGTCAAGGCACCCAAAGCGCTTTACAATGCCACTATTCAGTCACTCTCACATTCACACACTGGTGGAGGCAGCTACGGTTGTAGCCACAGCTGCCCTGGGGCAGACTGACAGAAGCCAGGCTGCCATATCGCACCATCGGCCCCTCTGGCCAACACCAGTAGGCGGTAGGGTAGATTTATTATATTACACTATATTATCCAATATTATATTACATTATATTATATTATGTTATATTATATCCCCTTTCACATTAGAGCCACAACAGGACCCACTAGAACATGGGAACAAGTAAAAGTGAAATATAAGAATATTCTACAGAATGGTAATATTTATCACTCATATTGCTTTTCGTCTCTTGGAAAGAGACCCTGGAATAATCTGTTTGTTTATAACAGCAACCAAGAAAAGGGCAGAGCACAAAAAGACAGGTGGTGGTCCTGCACCCCCTCGTCAACAAGTTGGTTAAGTAAATAATACCCTCACGGGAATATCGATATCTCTCAATGAGCACACTGTCGCGCTGAGCTAAAGGATCCTGTCTGTCCCGCAATATACGCTGAATTCTGATAACTCTCCTTATCAATCTTGCACCTTCCACAATGGGCTGCTCGCGTATACGGACAGGACATGGCTGCGACAGGCTTCCCAAATCCACCTTCGCTTTTATAGCCGTGGTCTCCCATCTTGATTACACGAAGTAATTTGCAATTACTACTCTAACATATGAATTACATCTGTAATAATCACATACATGTAATAGAATGTTAATAGTACATTTCCCTTTTTTAGGAAATGACCTGTATGTATCTGTGTGACATCAATAAATGGATCAGGTGCTGCATTATCTTTAGTTACACTGATGTTATTTATTTATGGTGAAACAGTGGTGGAATATCGCTGTTGCTTTCGTATAAATGAAGCGGACATACCTGCGTGGCCGCGATCTAATCCTGTTTACATAAAGTGAACCTGCTCCCGAGCAGGTTTACGCTTACGGCTCTGTTGCTATGACAGCAAGTCCCGGATGAGCTTCGGGGAACCGAACGATCCAAGATCACGTGAAATCGTCAACAATCAAATCCAGCTAACTTACTTAGCGAGGTACGAAGAACGGGCCCCGGTTCTTGTGAGTCTCAGATCATCGAGGACCTTCTGCTCCACCGTTTCTAATTTACATAAAAGTCTCGGGGGCCAAAGTTTGAAGGTTTATAATGGTTGTTGTCAAGTTTTAGCTTCATGTATCAGAAACATATGTTTTTGAAACATGGCCACTCTCTTTCACTAAAACTCAGGTAATATTTAAACATGAATATCAGACTAAAGCTGTGCCCTCGAGCTGAATCAGGGTCTGTAGACACATGCATGAAACATGAGTGTTGCCTGATTAAAATATGCAGCAAAAGCAGGTCTGCATCGTCCCATATTTGAGCTGCACTAATAAAAACCTTCACACTGAAGTTTGTAGTTGGATGTAGGTGGATTTCATAACAATGTAAAATAGTATTTTTAACATGAAGAAACATCAGAAGATTCGGACCTGAGTTCAGCTCTGTAGGTTTCAGACGGGGATGTATTTAAAAATTTAATTTAAATGTAATATGTTCACATTTGGTCCTGCAGTGTCTGACAACACCCAGAATCTCAGAAAGATGATTCTGTTCAAATGCGAGGTTTCAGAAACATTTCATCATCATCATCCTCAGCTGCAGGTTTCCAGCCTCGTAAACAGTGTTTGGACCACGCACACACACGCACACGCACACACACACACACACACACACGTTTAGGTTGGAGACCTGCAGCTGAGACTGCAGACGTCCTGACCTGCATGATTGATCAGGACACTCAGAGCATCAGATGGAATTCAGATTTTCAGGTTCAGAGAGTAGAACCCTGTAGAGTAGAAACATGCACAGTAGAACCCTGTAGAGTAGAACCTTGCAGAATAGAACCTGCAGAGTAGAACCCTGTAGAGTAGAAACATGCACAGTAGAACCTGCAGAGTAGAACCCTGTAGAGTAGAAACATGCACAGTAGAACCCTGCAGATTATAAACATGCAGAGTAGAACTTGCAGAGTAGAACCCTGCAGAGTAGAAAAATGCAGAGTAGAACCTGCAGAGTCGAAAAATGCAGAGTAGAACCTTGCAGATTAGAAAAATGCAGATTAGAAACATGCAGAGTAGAACCTGCAGAGTAGAACCTTGCAGAGTAGAAACATGTAGAGTAGAACCTTGCAGAGTAGAACCATGCATAGTAGAACCTTGCAGAGTAGAACCTTGCAGATTAGAACCTAGAAGAGTAGAAACCTGCAGAGTAGAACCTTGCAGATTAGAAACATGTAGAGTAGAACCTTGCAGAGTAGAACCATGCAGAGTAGAACCTTGCAGAGTAGAACCTTGCAGAGTAGAACCATGCATAGTAGAACCTTGCAGAGTAGAACCTTGCAGAGTAGAAACATGTAGAGTAGAACCCTGCAGATTAGAACCCTGCAGAGTAGAAACCTGATCAATGGATCGGAACGTTTTATATGAATCGGAGCCGGTTGGGCAAAAACAAAGCGGCTGATCATGGACTCTTTACATGCAGGAAATGGCGAGCGCGGAGGTTAAACATACAGACAACACCCTGCGTGATGGGAAACGCCCACTGATGACATGCCCTCTGTTTCCTGTATGTGTGTGTGTTAAAGGAAGCCGACGATGCGGCAGGACGTCGTCCCGTCTCTCCGCCCGCTCTCCGTCCCCAGCCACCGTCCTCCTCGCTATTCTCTGACTCACCGCTCGGCTCAAAGCAGCCGCTCACTAAACGCCGCAGGAAGCTGCTGCTGAAGAGCAGCGTGGCGGCGTCCAGCTCCCCCACGGGCCAAGTAGAGGTGGCGCTGCAGCTGGCGAGGATGCAGGAGTCACGGCACCGCCTGCTAACAGATATCTGTGCCCAATACCAGCCAGGAGTGAGTAGGCGGCCGCCGTCGCAGCGGCAGGTGTCACGGGTGTACGTGGAGGAGCGGTCCCGGCTGCTGTACTGCGAGGTGCCCAAAGCTGGCTGCTCCAACTGGAAGCGGGTGCTGATGGTGCTGAGCGGCAGCGCCGCGTCCACACGGGACATTCCCCACGACGCGGCACATTACGAAAACCGCCTCCCGCGGCTCAGCGGCTACAGTCGTGCTGGCGTTACCGAGCGGCTTCGCTCCTACACCAAAGCGCTGTTCGTCCGGGAGCCTTTTGAGCGCCTCGTGTCAGCGTTTCGGGACAAGTTTGAGAGCCCCAACTCATACTACCACCCCGTGTTTGGACGGGCCATCATCTCCAGGTACCGAGCCAACGCCACACATGCTGCATTGCGCTCCGGCGCCGGTGTGACCTTCAGGGAGTTTGTGCAGTACCTGCTGGATGTGCGGCGGCCCGTGGGGATGGACATCCACTGGGAGCCGGTGAGCCAGCTGTGCAGCCCATGCTTCCTGCAGTTCACCTTCATCGGGAAGTTCGAGAGCCTGGAGCGTGACGCCAACTTCCTGCTCCGAAGCATCGGGGCGCCGGCTAACCTCACGTTCCCGGACTTCAAGGACAGGAACCCATTGGCGGAGAGGACATCCTCCAGCATCACGCAGAAGTACTTCTCACAGCTCAACGCCACCGAGCGGCAGAAGGCCTTCGACTTCTACTACATGGACTACCTGATGTTCGGGTACCCCAAGCCCTTCAGCGACCTGCACTGAGCCACTGCCGCGCTCAGCGTGTTTGGCTCTGTTAACGTGTCAGAGGGGTGGGACAAGCTGAGGCTGCATACCTGTGCAGGTGTGAGAGCTCCAGACTCAGAGACTGATTTTTGTGTTTGTGTGTTTTTAACGACTTCTGTGAAGTTTGTTGAGCCGCGTCCTGCAGAGAGAAGCTGTCAGATAACGGCGGGAATCACATGGATGCTTCCGGGCTCAGACGCCGTGATGTCACACATTGACAACTTTGAGTCAATTGCTTGCGACGTTGAGGCATCAGCCAATCAGATCGCATTTAGCCAAATCTGCTCCAAACGCGGCTGTTGGCGAAAGAAGCTGAGTTCGTCTGCACATGTGCGGAGGAGGATGAGGAGATGAGCCGATGTGACCTCTGACCTCGGCGTTGTGGCAAAGACACGGTCGAGATGCTGTTTAATAATGTTTTTTAATCAGTGAATCAGGCACAAAAATGTCATTTTATTATTTAACCCGACATTATGACAGGAAACAGGAAGTATGATGCTGCGGACTGACCGAGCTCTGGATTATTTTAATAAAGACCTTAAATCTGCTCGGGTGGAGGAGTGGCTCAGTTCATCATTTACGTACAGTCTGTTTAAAGCAGGAACAGGAAGTGAGGTAGGAGGTGATGCTGCAAATGTGTTTGTGGTGATTTTCAGACGACCTCGAAGCCTTAACACTGCCTTCTCACCTGTGACCACAATAAACGAGACACTCTTTGAACACCTGGAGACTCGCCTCTTATTCTGACACTCACAGCAGGCTGACCTTTGTGCTCAGGTCTGGGTGTAAATAAAGTTTAGCTCCCCTAACATCACCTGCAGACCGTCAGATTTGTTATTATTCACCTGTATTTATTCATCACTGACGCTCTCCCTGTGGACCCAGTTGGACCCTCTAGTGGCCAGTCCAGGCCTGGGAGCCTCATGTTTGATAGCAGAGGCCTAAGCTGGGTTTAGTCTAACCTGGGTAACTTCTGGCTTAACCTGGTTTCTATACAGATAAATCACCATGGTAACTTAAGATCAAGATTAAAGATAAATAGGTATGACATCACCGCCTACTGACCAATCAGATCTCCAGAAAATACCATTTTTGGACAATCCCTCGGACCTCTGAGCTGGAACAGCAGGTCTGTTTTATCACCGTGCGATGTCTCGTGTTTCTCCGCTGATCAGTGATTTTTAAAAAGCCGTTACCTTAGAAACAAACAGCAGCATCTCATCACAGAGCGCGCTCAGTGATAAGATAATGAAATGTAATTAAAATGTTTACTTTGGCGCTGTGGAGCACCAGAGTTGTGATCTGTGGCGACGAGCTGGGCCCACGTTCTCCGACCCAAACAGGAAAACTGAGTTCGCACGAGAATAAATCTGAGCTGAATTAACGAGTGACATTTAAAACGAGGCGTCACACTGTGACTCACAGGATCACCACCGGGGGGCAGAGTTTGACCTGTGTGTGCACCCACTGTTATCATCTTCAATGCCAACACAGAGCAGAGCAGCTACCTGAACATTGCTCCAACAGAGGTCCATCATCTTGTTAATAACTTTACCTCCTCACTACGTACGACTCTGGATACTGTAGCCCCGGTGAAAAATAGACTTAAATCAGAAGTACCTGACTCTGTGGTATAATTCTCAAACACGTAGCCTAAAGCAGACGACTCGTTAGTTTCAGTCAGGTTTCAGAGCTCATCACAGCACAGAAGTGAAGGTGAAGGTCACAAATGATCTGTCTCTCTTCCACAGCATGTCTTTATCCCGTCTTCCTTCTCTCACCCCAACCAATCACAGCAGATGGCCCCGCCCCTCCCTGAGCCTGGTTCTGTCGGAAGTTTCTTCCTGTTAAAAGGGAGTTTTTCCTTCCCAGCTGTCGCCAAAGTGCTTGCTCATAGGGGGTCATATGATAGTTTTTCTCTGTATCTGTTATTGTGGGGTCTGGTTACAATATAAAGCGCCTTGAGGCGACTGTTGTTGTGATTTGGCGCTGTGTTAATAACATTTAAACTGAATTGAATAAACCACTTAAATAGAAGCTGTGCAACAGAGTGAAGCAGTCTAAAAGATGTCAAACAGCAGTTTAAATTTCAAATGTTTTATAATAAGACAAAACTACAAACTCACTCTAACTGAAGCCTTTCATTGACCAAACAAACACATCGGTCCTCTCTGTGCACACACACTGCTGCTGTCAGTGTGTTTGTATGTAACAAAATCAAAGTGCAGACATGAGTTTGTGACTCTGTCACCGAGCTAACAGCCGATCACTCGGCATGTTTGTACTCTCGGCTCATGTTGCCTTCATGTTCCCAGGAGCACTCAGCTGACGACATCTAAAGACCTGCAGGCCGTTCGAGTCACATCTTCCTTAAACTAACAGGGTTTCATAAAGAGAACGTCACAGCAGCAGCAGACACGGTGGTGTGATGGTCTGTGCTGCTCTGCTGCTTCAGGACGACTCGCTGTAACTGAGGAAACCGTGAGTTCTGCTCTCTACCAGAAAGCCCTGAAGGCAGCAGGACAATGATCAGGTCCTGCAGCACGTCCCCCTCCGATTGGCTCAAAGAACAAAATGAAGTTTTGGAAGTCTGGAATAAACAGCCTCAAAGGGGAGCCAAACCAGTACGATATGATCCAGGTGTAACAAAGATTTACAGGTGTGCGCAGATCTGTGTGTAACGTCTGAGGACTCACAAATGTGTTCATCCAAAGCCGAATAAATTCAGACCTTTACAGTTAATGAAGTTCAGATCGTTAGCTTCAATAACGGCTCACAGATCCACAAACGTGAGCTGCGCTCAGGTCACACTGTGTGGATCAGATCTGGAGGAGGAGGGCGGAGCGTCGTCCGCGGGAACATTCTGGTTTCAGGTCTGTGTCATTCCTTCGTGCCGATCCAGTTTGTACCACAAGGTGGCGTCAGTGTTAGTGGGTCATCTTGTATTTACAGGACATTGTGGGAATATGAAGAGAAGACCAAGGAGCTCATCGTGGACTACAGGAGGAATGCTGACCCACATCCACCCATCCACATTAAGGGGACGGCTGTGGAGCGTGTGAGCAGCTTCAAGTTCCTGGGAGTCCACATCTCCGAGGATCTCACCTGGACGACCAACTGCTCCAAGCTGGTCAAGAAGGCTCACCAGCGCCTCTTCTTCTTGAGGACTCTGAGGAAGAACCACCTGTCCTCAGACATCCTGGTGAACTTCTATCGCTGCACCATCGAGAGCATCCTGACCAACTGTATAACAGTCTGGTACGGGAACTGCTCTGCCTCGGACCGGAAGGCGTTGCAGAGGGTCGTGAAAACTGCCCAGCGCATCGCCGGAGCACCACTTCCTGCCATAAAAGACATCTACAGGAAGCGGTGTCTGAAAAGGGCTGGGAAAATCATCAAAGACCCCAGTCACCCATCGCATGGACTCTTCACCCTCCTGCCCTCTGGGAGGCGCCACAGGAGCCTCCGGACTAAGACCACCAGGTACCGGAACAGCTTCTTCCCCACAGCTGTCAGACTCCTGAACTCTGCCTCCTGACATCTGACCCACGTTAAACTCATGGACTGAACATACACACACCCACAACCACCTACACACACACACAATGGACAACTGTACCCTCAAACACACAATAATAACATGGACTGAACCACCACTCACAACCACTAGCACTAGCACCTCTGTAGAAACTATCTACACCCTCACTTATCTTAACTGCACTACTGTATAGCTCTGTGTAAATAATCATTCTGTACATTCGATAATCTTTAATCCTACAACTGTTTACAACTTGCATAGTTCCCATTTCTGTATAGCTGTATATCTCAGATTCTGTAAAGTTATTTATTTCATATTCTGTATAGTTTTTCATATTTATATCCTGTTCATATCCTGTACATAGCTTGTACTCACTACAGCCTGTACATACTTATAGTTATAGAATATTCACAACATACTTCATACCGTGAAAAATCAAAATAAACCGCGGGTGGGGGTTGCGCGCGCTCTGCAGCTGAAAATGCTTTCGGGTGCGCGCGCGCTCCTCCTCTTTGCATGCGCAGGCTGGCGGCGCACGTCTCCATCCAGCAGTGCGCAGTAATTGAAATGGCGCATTTGGCCGCGGGCGGGTAATGCGTGATGGGACGCGTCATTCGGCAGGGGGGCGGGACCTGCGGGATCTCACCTTCGTGCGCGCGCTACCTCTGTGGGGTCGGGACTGTGACCTGGCCCCGGGGGGGCCTGCGGGGCCCCGGGTGCTCTTCTGTCGGCCCTCCTCTCTGCTCCTGCTCAGTCTCTCCGGGACCGCAGCCCTGCCGCCGGGACGGAGCTCTCTCTCACGCCGCCCTCCATGTCCTCCGTGTCGGTCTCCTCTCAGGTGAGTGAGCGGGACGGGGGCACAGGTGCTGCTGTGAGGCTCATTTATAAAGTTTTCGAGTTTATGACGTAAAACTAGAAATTCAGACGCGTTTCGGGGGAAGACACGCCGAGCTGCTCCGTTCTCGCCGCCAGACTCCATTAAAAAAACGTCCGATTTAAGTGTTCCGGGGTGCCGGTGACCCACACAGCCACCACATCACACACCGTCGTGTTTTCTGTTGATTTCGTAGCACATTCTTCACGTCGGCACAAACAAATAATCTGACATCACAGAATGTTTCAGCGCAGTCGGAACCTTTGCCGGTAGCGCGTCTGCTTTCTGGCCATCCTTTAACGGCTGCTCCGCCGCTGTGGACGGACGTTGTCTCCGTTATTTGTGGTTAAAGATAAGGTTCTCCAGAATTAACAGAGGGGTCGGTGAGGGTTCGTATCCAGATTTCACCAGAAGCCCGCACAGTGTGGAGAGGAGACCTTCACACAGGTAAGGAGACATTTGGCTTCGTTGGATTTGCGAGGATACGTTAAATGTTGGGTTTTTCTAAAGGAGCCTGGCGTATGTTGGTTTAAGTGCGAGCGTGGAAGGGCTTGATGTTCCGAACCCTAAAGTTCAAACACGTGGCCTCACGTGCAGGTCAATTCTTTATTTCAGGGTTTGATGAAAGCCACGGACTGATCTCAGGTCTGTTATTTCCTGATATTTGAACGCACCACTGCAGACAGGCAGGTGGGGGCGGGGCCCTACGCTGGTGTGACCCGAGGCAATGTTCACCTTTCATGCTCCATAGCCCAGGGGGCGGGGCGTCTCAGCAGCAGCAGCAGCAGCAGCCGCCCCCAGGACACCTCCCACCCCGGCTCGTTATTTAAATTTATCTGAACCAGAATAAAAATAATTTTAACAAAACTTATTCTGTGAGGGGGGAGGAGCCCCTGCCCCTTCATCAGCCGAGGTCAGAGGTCAGATTATAGATGCCGTTATTCTGAGAGCGCTCCATCGTCCTTGTCTTCCTCCTCCATCAGTTTGACTCTGCCTAGGTCAGAGAAACACTAGTTGGCGCTGTTCGTCTTCCAGCTGGCTCAGTAAACAGCAGCAGCAGAAGAAAACTAGGCATAGGTTTAACATGCAGCGAATCCCCTGCTGGTCGTGTAGGGCAATGTTTCCCAACCTTTTGGAGCCACGGCACACCCCCAAACAAAAATGTCACAAAAAGCATATTGATAATTCCCCCCCCGCACTCCAGCCAGCGCAGAATTGACTCGGTTTGTCCCCATTTGACGACCTTTTTTGCTTCCTTCTGACCACTGCTCATGCTGGGGCCTTCACCTGGGTCGGAGTTTCCTCCAG
The DNA here is from genome assembly GCF_900408965.1 of Simochromis diagramma. Taxonomy (NCBI): domain Eukaryota; kingdom Metazoa; phylum Chordata; class Actinopteri; order Cichliformes; family Cichlidae; genus Simochromis; species Simochromis diagramma. The sequence goes on from NW_024386768.1 coordinate 641,566, forward strand.
GACCAGGTCACACTGACTACTTTTCCTTTGCAATTACTTATTTATTGCTGTTACGCGCTGCGCCGTCTCACAGCATGACTATTATGTCATTTCTTTGTCTTCTTCTTTTTTACTGGCAGTTGGCGACCCATTGAATTAGAGCAGGTAGTTGTACTGCCCTCTAGTGGAAGAGAATGTCATTGTTCTGCCCGTTACTCACGCTGGTTGCTTAGAGTACTAATCAGGTGGAACCAGATAATCTTCCACGGCTCACCTGATCATTTCTCACAGCACACCTATGTCCCGCGCCCCAGTGGTTGGGAAACACTGGTGTAGGGGTACAGCCCATAGGCTGTATATGAAAGATGGAAGCTGCCACCTTACTTCACCTCTTGGTTCGTCACTCTATGCAGTTCGAGCTGAGCGTTTTTGGCCTTGCCAGCTTGGAATAGGGTTTTAACTTGACCCACAGGTCAAGATTTGAAGGGGCGGAGCCAGGGCTTAAAGGAGGTGGAGCTATAACAACTAATTCCCGACTGTATCAGATAAAGAAGGATTATTTTGAGCTGTGAATTATGCAAAGCTGCTGAAACAATCACTTAAGCGTTTTAAACTCAGCAGGACACACCTGGGTAAATCCAGGTGAAGCCTCTTCAAAATAAAACGGGTGTGTTCTGAATTTTGACCTGCTGTTATTTGTGATAGGAGGGACGGAGCTTGTCCAGGATGTCTCTGAGCCACTCACCTGTGTCGCCCATGACGGCCCAAGGTATCCCGTCGCCCGCCCAGCTCACCAAGGCCAACGCCCCTGTCCACATCGACGTGGGCGGGCACATGTACACCAGCAGCCTGGCGACGCTCACCAAGTTCCCGGAGTCCAGGTGAGAGACATGAGCCTGGGGGAATACCTGGGCATGCAAGTATGTTTACTGAAGTGAGGTGAAAGGCATTCTGGAGGGAACATGTATATTCACGCTTGACGACAGAGGGCTCGGTCACGTGGTCGATGCTGGACGGCGAAATGTTCTCAGATGAATGCTAGTTTGTGGAACAGTGAGGCCAGCGCCGCCCTGCTGGACAAACTGTGCTATAACAACACAGCATTTTTCTTTTTGCTTCCTCTTCTGTATAAAAAGTTTTCTGAACTTTGCATATCGACACCCACTAGAGCAGGGCGATATGACCAAAAATATTTATCACGATATACATTTGAAAATCTGCGATAACGATATAACTGACACGAGACAAAACACTTTACAACTCCACAACTTTATTAGTGCAAAAACCCATCAATGTATTTTCAGTTAAACAAGCAGCTGTTTTTTATGTGCATTAAAGTTATATAAAAATGTAACAGTGCAAATTCCTGTCTGACAGTTTAACCAAAAGGCATTTCCAGTGGAAACTGGCCGACACATCCTCAGCACAACCATGTATAACATCCACAAAACTTAAAAAGAGGTTATACACACACAGTACGGTAACATTATGTTGAAGCACAGTACGTATCACTCCGCGAGGCTCCGCCTACGATAGCCGTAATGCTCCGACAATCCATCAAGCGGTGCGGCTTCGTAGCTTAGCAAAGTCGCACTAAAGCATTTGACAGATTTTCGAGCGCCGTGCACATAAAATCGTTTCAAGGTCAGTAAACACAACCAGAGTTCATACATAAGGCACACGGGATTATAAGGGGCTCTGTCGACTTTCAGAAAAATCAAAGGATTGATTTTAAGTGCGCCGTATTTTCCAAACAACACGGTGATAACGACGGCCCGCTAGCATGCGCTACCAAAAATAGTGCTTTGTTGTGTATCTGACGGACGAAAGCTAAACCAGTTCCACACCAGTGAAGCTGCAGCATTTTTACAAACCAGTTCAGGTTCATCGTTTCACTCAACGATCCGCTTTCGCCCTTCTCATTCTCCATCGCCGCCGTGCTTTTTCCGCCATGTGTGTATGAAAACAAAGGCACTGCGCATGCGCGTTTTACCCATATTCTATCGCCATGTTTCATTTTCTTATCGTTGCCCAACGTTATACCGGTGTTACCGTGAACGGTATGATATGGCCCAGCCCTAACACCCACACAAGTGTGTCTGAGTCAGGCCAGTACCAGCAGGTATCTACAGCCAATCAGGCTCTGATGTGGAGTCTTTCTCCATTACCTGTATCCACCCACAGCGCAACCATCAAAAACACAATGGTTTCACTTCCTGCTTTAAAAAAATAATCATGGCCTGAAACAAAAACAGCCATAATAACGTGATTAATGCTAATGTGTGTGCGCTGTATGCTAATATTGCTCTGTGGTATAAAATATTAACATTAGAATGAGAAACAGGCCCATGGTGGGGCCTTCCCCTAATTATTAAGTTAAAGATGAAAAGGAGCATTTAATGGTGATGCGATGAATACAAACACCTGCAGCTGTTTAAAGGCGGGAACAGGGAGTTTAATGATGGCGTGTTTGATCGCTCTTTGCTGTACCCGACCAAAGAGAGCGAGAGAACGACAGAGGAGCTCTAATTTACTTTTGAAGGACAGAGGAGGTGACGAGGAGGCGAAGCTGATAAGAGGAGGAGGAGGAGGAGAAGAGATTCAGCCTGCAGAGACTCCACAAGAGCCTGACCACGGCTCAGAAATCCTCCAGCACACGTTACATGATCCTCCTCACTGAGCATGCTCAGACTGGGCTGGCTGTAGTGGATGGTACAGGGATGGTAGAGCAGATCAGCTACTGACTGGAAGGTCGGTGGTTCGATCCTTGGCTTCCCCCAGTCTGCATGCCAAATATCCTCGGGCAAGATACTGACCCCAAGCTGCGTCCATTGGAGTGTGAACGTTGGTTAGATTGGGTGAGTGTGGCGTGTTGTATAGAGCGCTTTGAGTACTCCGGCAGAGAGCGCTCTATAAGAATCAGTCCATTTACCATTACTCCTCCTCATCCTCCTCCTCACCGAGCACGCGCGGACTCCTCCTCCTCCTCCTCCTCACTCAGCACGCGCGGACTCCTCATCCTCCTCCTCACTCAGCACGCGCGGACTCCTCATCCTCCTCCTCACTCAGCACGCGCGGACTCCTCCTCCTCCTCCTCCTCCTCCTCCTCCTCACCCAGCACGCGCGGACTCGTCCTCCTCCTCACCCAGCACGCGCGGACTCGTCCTCCTCCTCCTCACCGAGCACGCGCGGACTCGTCCTCCTCCTCCTCACCCAGCACGCGCGGACTCCTCCTCACCCAGCACGCGCGGACTCCTCCTCACCCAGCACGCGCGGACTCCTCCTCACCGAGCACGCGCGGACTCCTCCTCACCGAGCACGCGCAGACTCCTCATCCTCCTCCTCACCGAGCACGCGCGGACGACTCCTCCTCTCAGTGAGTCACAGCTGCTGAAGTTTGGAGCTTTTGAACGAGCGCGCTCAACAACAGACGGTTTCTATGACATCATCACCTTTATTCTCAGGTGTGTTGAACTGATCCAGATGTGCCTCTGTAAACATCAGCACAGGTTGCAGCATGAGCCCGTCCTCGTCCACTTTGAGTTCGTGGGGTAAAATCAGGATTTTCTTTTTCTGGCGCTAACCAAGAGAATGCTTCAGTCTCATCTGCTCTGCGTTCCTCAGATCTTAGTACTTATTGGCGCTCTGGCTGCATGTTGTTGACCTTTGACCTCGGGCAGTCTGACATCAGACCGTGACCCCGGCTCGTGTCTCTGCAGGATCAGCCGGCTGTTCAGCGGTGCAGAGCCCATCGTGTTGGACAGTCTGAAGCAGCACTACTTCATCGACCGGGACGGCGACATCTTCCGCTACATCCTTAGTTTCCTGCGCACCTGCAAGCTGCTGCTTCCTGAAGACTTCCAGGTGAGCCCCTGCAGCTGCCGGCACAGGTGAACGCCTGTTCACGGTTCAGACCAGTTACATTACTGATGATCTTTATATGGCTGCCCATCCGTGAGCCTGGGTCTTCCTGTTAAAAGGGAATTTTTCGACAGGCAGTGGTCCGCTTGTTGATTTCCTGTTATTGTGCGACCCTCAGCCTGAAGTATGAAGCTCGCTGAGGCACACGTGTGATTTGGTGCTACATTAACAAACCTGTAACTGTATAACCCGTGAGCTTGGTCCAATCAGTGACCAGCAGAGCGCGAGAGGATCACATGCTGAGCAGAATCTAAATAAACTAAACCGAGACAACCGGCACTCGGTTTAGTTTATTTAGATTTCAGTTTCCATGGAAACAGCTAATGTTTATTTAACTTTCATGGTCAAATTTCACAAATGTGTAAAACAAACTCTGTGAGGAGACGTGAACCGTTTGACTCAGAGATGATTGGTTCATACTGAGACTCGTTTTAGCTCGGACTCAGTAACACGCTGACGCGGCGGCGCTGACGAGTGTCTTTTACTAAATGAAAGCAGGAGGTGTGTGTTAGCAGCATACTGTTTCCTCTGATCTGTGTGTGTTGTTACTGAGACACCCGGCTCACAGTGAGTCAGACGGCCCGCGGACACACCGCCGCTTTACATAAACACACCCACCCCCACTTCCACCGGGGGGGGGGGCTGCGATGCAGCAGGACGCCTGAGGCAGTGAAGGGAAAAAACCCACAAACCTCCATCTGAGTGTCAGACAGAGAAAATCAGAGGCAAGTGTGCTCAGGTTTTCAGAATAAAAGCACCAGTACAGCAGGAAGTGAAGGTCAGGGGAGTTTTTTTTTTTAAAGGGAAATAGGAAGGAAAGAATTACAGGAAATAAGAAAACAAAGACAGGAAAGAAGGACTGGCGAGAGGATGTGATGTGGAGCTCCTCGTCCTGCTGGGATTCTTCTCTGTGATTGGTAGATTGATCCTACATGCTCCAGCTGTTGATCTGACAGTTTTCAAATACCACGCAGGAAACAGGTCGTCCATTATGAGGTCATGTAATCAGGCTGATCTGTAATTAGCTTATTTATATTGATCAGCTGATCGTTGTCATGCGACTCTGTCCTCAGGACTTCCCCCAGCTGTACGAGGAGGCTCGGTACTACCAGCTGACTCCGATGGTGCGCGAGCTGGAGCGCTGGCAGGCGGAGCGCGAGACCCAGCGGACAGCGCCCTGCGAGTGTCTGGTGGTCCGCGTCACACCTGACCTGGGCGAGAGGATCACACTGAGCGGCGAGAAGGTCCTCATCGAGGAAATCTTCCCCGAGACCGGAGACGTGATGTGCAACTCTGTGAACGCCGGCTGGAACCAGGACCCAACCCATGTCATCCGTTTCCCTCTTAACGGGTACCTGAGGCTCAACTCTGTGCAGGTGAGTCCGCTCGCATCGCCAAACGTTCTCCACACGCCAGGAGCCGAGGAGAGGTGGGTCTCATCTGTGCCTCCGTGTCTCCCTGCAGGTCCTCGAGCGCCTCTTCCTGAAGGGCTTCGAAATCAAGGCGTCCTGCGGCGGCGGCGTCGACTCGTCCCAGTTCAGCGAGTACGTGCTGTGTCGCGACCTGCAGCACAGCCAGTCCGTCACCAGCACGCCAATCCGGATTAAGCAAGAGCCTCTGGACTAAAGAGCAGCGGTGACCGTGTCACCTGAGCACGCCGAGCACACCTGCAGCGGAGGCCTCAGGAGGCGGAGCTTGGCTGCCGTGTACATAATGGTTTTTCTAAGTGTCATTACATTTTTATAAAGTGCTGTTTGTATATTTAATGTGTTTGTAGCTCAGCTGTTGTTCTCATAAAAAGAAACCACACAAAGCTCCGCCCACTTTCTCCTTCCCTTTATTTCATTTTTTTTGCAAAGGTACAAACGACTGTAAAACGGCCCGGCGGGCCTCAGGTGCGAATACACAATGTAGGAAATATAAATAGTCCCAAAAATGGCGTCCTTCAGTTCATAGGGCTCTACGCCATCGCCACACAGACCGACATTAAAGCGTTAAAAACCTTCCGGAAACTTTCAAACTGCATTTCAACCACGAGGCTCGAGTCCAGTCGCACGCAGCCGCCGCCAGGAGGAGGAGCACTTCCTGTTTCACCTTAAAGGGACAGTCCGTCAGTTTACCTGCTGAGAGTCGTGACGTTCAGACCCCGCCCCCTTCCAATGAAGCCACTCGTCATCAACATTTTTTTCTAAAGAAACGACTTCATGAGGAAAAATTTTTTTTTTTTTTTTTTTTTTTCATCAAACGTGTAGAAAGTTGGAATTTTAGGCTACAGTCGCCCTACGGTAACCGCGGTAACCACAGTTGCTAGGGAAAATAAATAAATCTGCATTCTGCAGATGGCGCTGCATTAAAATCCTCGTGATCGCGCGGCCGATGTTTTCCGAGCTGCAGGGAAACCACGCCGGAAGTTGTAATAGTTCACCTTCAAAGTAAAAGCTTTGGCGTCACAGGCAACAAGATTTTCGCGCGTTTGCAGACAAGGTGCGTGTTCAGCAGGCGATCACAAGAACAACGGGTGGTTACCAGGGCGTCAGTCTGCGTTAACAGGATATTTGTAATTTCATTATCTGAGAAAATAATCAGCTGGTTAATCAAAACAAACTGGACATCGATTTTTTCCAATCGCTAAAAATTTTTCAGGTTGTGAAATCTTGCTACGTTTTGCGCTCGATTTGCCCGAAAACGCCACGACTTCACCGATCTGGCCGTCCGGCTCTCACACAGATTTGTCTTAATGTTAAACTGTTCCTTTGACGAACACAACATCGTGAAAAGAAGCTCCTCCCATCACGTGACGGAACTGAGCCGAAGGATCTGAGCGCGATCAGAAAACTTTCAAAACAAAACGATGAGCCTGCGAGCCTGGCGTCCTGAGTGGGCCAACAGGAAATCTAAACAAGAGGTCGGGAAAGGTTTGACTCAAAGGCACCTATTCAGGTACAGCGCTGGAGTCCGGAGGCGTCGCCACCTCATCTCACAGAAGAAGCTCAGTGTCACGCTGCATGCCTGTCAGCTCTGCTCAGCTTTTTGTGGCGTCACAGGAACATCACGTGTTGATCGGCGGACTAATTGCGTGGAGTTGCAGCGGAGGAGGAGCTGTGGACGAAAGGTTTCTAAGAGGAAGGGAAACCACAGCAACCAAAAAGATTGGCGAAGAACAAAAGGACCCAAAATGGCGCCCTGACGAACTCCACGCTGAAGTAGAATTTGCTCAAATGAGTAATTAAGAGAATAATTACAGGTGATGTTCCTCAAGTCAGCGGCTAGACACAACAGAGGAGATCTCCCACACAGCTTCTCGAGGTCCAGCTGGATTGTGGGTAACGGAGGGGGCGGACCTAATAAGGCAGTTTATTTCCTGGTCACATGACTTGAAACAGTATTCAACAGCAGTTTGTTCCAGACATCACTGCTGGACTCAACTACAGGGGTAGGCGTGCCCACAGCTTTGATAGCGTAACCCAGGCTGTGTTTCACACCCTGTTTTAAACTGCATCAACGAGCAGCCGAGCACCAAAACAGACCAGCCTTTCAGCCAATCACAATCTGTCCAATCAGCCTTGGATCTGGTTTCTGATTGGCCTGATCTGGATGAGAGCAGTGGAGCGCTCAGCTAACGGAAGGGCGAGCTGAGGCGGGATGTCCTTTTCTAAAAATAATCGTAAAAGCAGAGCTGAGCGTTGAAAGGTGCCGTAAGGACTGAAGACCAGAATCAAACACCTCCTCTGGAGGACTGGGGGCGAGGGGGGACGGCTGCGGTGGCTCCCTCCTCACTTCAGCAGAGCCTTGTAGAGTATCAGAGAGCGAGCCGTGGGCCGATCGTGCTCCATACAGAAGATTAAGTCCCTGAGGTTAACTCGTGTGATCCGCTGGCGGGGCTGCTGGCGGGAGGAGCCGGCCACGGAGGAGCCGGCGGCTGAGCCCGAGGACACCTGGAGAGGAGGAAGGAGAGAGGAGGCAGTGAGCAGGAAACAAACATGGAAGGAAACAACATCCTGATGAGCTAAAGCTGCACTTGCTGTGCGACCTCTGACACACCGTTTGTCTCGCGGTCTTAAAAAGTGCCTGAAGCACAGCGACCTTTGACCTCCATGTTTGGCGCATTTACAGATGCCGGGTCCATGCCGAGGCTCCGCCCCACGTCTGCACAAGCTCTCCCACGCTGCTTTAATCCCTCGCTGGGTCCAGACCTGCTGCCGGGCCACGCCTGCGTGCGGAGGGCGCGCCGGCAGCCGGAGGTCAGGTGACTCCCAGCCCTGCAGCGATTAGTCAAAGTACTGAGCAGCTGCTGCTCCAACATGCCCGTCGCAGCGGTTCCAGTCACACGGTCTAAGGTGAGCCAATCATATTCAAGCATCCAAAAACGAGAGAAACTGATGAAGCCCCCCCCCCCCCCCCCCAAGACCGAAAAGACCCCAATAAGCCAGAAAGGCCCTGAGCGATGGGTTCTCACAGAGCTGCAGGTATCTGCAGTCAGCTGATGGCGAACGTGATGGCGAGCTGCAGGCTGACCCGGTTACCGAAGCCGACCAGGCTCATGTTGGCGAGGAATTCAGAGCGAGCTGCTCCTGAGGATGACGGATGCTCTTCCTCACTCTGCTGGATGTTATATGAAGGAAGATGGACTTCCTGTTTCATTCAGAGCTGACATCACCTCTCAGTGAAGGAGCTGACAACGCCACAGTGACACCTGCGTGCACGTCTGCGACTCTGTCCTGTCAGCACGTGTCACGGCGTCAGAGCGCTGCTCCCTCTCCCACTCCGCTGGAAATTTCCAGCACAAAGAGATTTGTGTTGCCTCTTTCTAATCTGCCCTGGAGCTGCAGCAGTTTGCCCTTCAGCATCCACTGCAGGCCCGATCAGGCTTCAGCTGGGTCTGCCCGCCCCGGACCCGCCCCCACCACCTCAGGCTGTAGCCTGCTCTGAATGCACGCCTGCAGACGCCGTGTTTCACCAACAGGAAGCACAAACTCTTCCTTTCATTCGGCTTTGATCGCCTTCAGGCTCAGTTTGAACTCCTTTGTTTTCTAACAGTGGGGCGCATTCGTGAGAACACCTGAGCAGGTGTCACGGCACAAACGCAGACTCTCCCAGCACCAACCACAGCTGCTCCGACACCGCCTCGCCCCACACAAATGCGGCCTTTGTCCCTCAGCGGGCCGTCTAAGCTGGTACCATTAACACTGATGGTGTGTGACCTCACGCTCAGCCGGGGCTCAGGTAAAGGTTCCATCTACACCGACGCCCTGCGGCTCGTGAACGCCCCTCAGGGTGACTACAGGAGCCACGGCGGTTCACTCTGCAGCGCTGCTGCCACACGGTAAGGTTTGAGCTTCTCATTGAGCTGACTCCTCTGAGCTCAGAGCCTCCACGAACACAAACGGCGTCTGATCCTAATGCAGGCTGAGCTCAGTGAGCTCGCGCCACACACTCCATCGCGTGGTCATTCCTCTCAACCTCCAATCAGGTGCTTCATTTCCTGAGAAAAGCACTGACAGCTGCAAACATCTGGAGCCCCCCCCACCCCAGTTCATAAGCCAAAAAGTTAACTCATTAGTCCAACGAGCATGGCGCCAGCACACTGTTACTAAAACATGAACACAGCACCTCCGACCCGAGTGCCTCGCCCCTGTTGCCCCGCCCCCACGCTTGCTGCCAGCTGCTCTGTATCTGCTAAACGAGCCCAGAAATGCTGGATTTCTCTGTAGGGGCTTGGCTTTGTCTGCTGCTGCTGGGGGGCCAGCCCCAGGCAGGACAGGATGGGCAGGGGGGCACCACCCACCCCCACTGTCTCAGTTCATTTCAGAAATGAATGGCTGCCCCCGAGGGGAGGGGGAGGTGGCAGAGGGGGAAAGTCAGACCCTCACAGCCCCCCAGGCACACACTGACCCCCTTCACTCAACTCTGCTCACATTCACAGCCTGAATTGAGGAAGGGGGGGGTTGTTATATACACACGCGCTCTCTCGTGATTGGTCAGACACGCTGCAGGTTCTCCACTCTGTGCCATTAAAAGCGCAGCAGCAGAAGAAGTAAACCTACAGTTCCTCTGACGACCAGCGGAGGCAGCAGTGAGTCATCACCTATACGGGTGGATGAAGGTGGAGGTTGTTCAGTAATGAATTCAACTGGTCATGCAGGGGCTCTGAGCAGTGGCCCCCATGATGCACAGCTGATTGGAAGAACAGCTGAGCTAGCAGCTGACATCATCACACATACACACTGATGATGATGATGTGGTTCCCTGCTGTGTTCTGTTTCTTACACCACCTCTGACCTGGTGTCTTACCTCTGTGCCAGCTCCGCCCGGTGAGTCCAGCTTGCGTTTCTTGCGCGGGCCGATGGCGGCAAGCGCAGTGAGGTTGGCGTCTCTCTGTCGCATCTGAGCAAGCTCCTGCTGCTGCATCTGTGGGAACAATCAGAACATCAGGAATAATCACATGACTCAGTTTTTACACTTAATGAAGTCAGACAGACAGACAGGCGCACAGACAGGCACACAGACAGACAGGCACACAGACAGACAGACAGGCAGACAGACGAACAGACAGACAGGCACACAGACAGACAGACAGGCGCACAGACAGACAGGCACACAGACAGACAGACAGACAGGCGCACAGACAGACAGACAGACAGGCGCACAGACAGACAGACAGGCACACAGACAGACAGACAGACAGACAGACAGGCGCACAGACAGACAGACAGGCACACAGACAGACAGGCGCACAGACAGACAGACAGACAGACAGACAGACAGGCGCACAGACAGACAGGCGCACAGACAGACAGGCGCACAGACAGACAGACAGACAGGCGCACAGACAGACAGGCACACAGACAGACAGACAGACAGGCGCACAGACAGACAGACAGGCACACAGACAGACAGGCGCACAGACAGACAGACAGACAGACAGACAGGCGCACAGACAGACAGGCGCACAGACAGACAGGCGCACAGACAGACAGACAGACAGGCGCACAGACAGACAGGCGCACAGACAGACAGACAGACAGACAGGCGCACAGACAGACAGGCGCACAGACAGACAGGCGCACAGACAGGCGCACAGACAGACAGACAGACAGACAGACAGACAGACAGGCGCACAGACAGACAGACAGGCGCACAGACAGACAGGCGCACAGACAGACAGGCGCACAGACAGACAGACAGGCGCACAGACAGACAGACAGGCGAACAGACAGACAGACAGACAGACAGACAGGCGCACAGACAGACAGGCGCACAGACAGACAGGCGAACAGACAGACAGGCGAACAGACAGACAGACAGACAGGCGCACAGACAGACAGGCGCACAGACAGACAGGCGCACAGACAGACAGACAGGCGCACAGACAGGCGCACAGACAGACAGGCGCACAGACAGGCGCACAGACAGACAGGCGCACAGACAGGCACACAGACAGACAGGCACACAGACAGACAGACAGACAGGCGCACAGACAGGCAGACAGGCGAACAGACAGACAGGCACACAGACAGACAGACAGGCGCACAGACAGGCGCACAGACAGACAGGCGAACAGACAGACAGACAGACGCACAGACAGACAGGCGCACAGACAGACAGACAGACAGGCGCACAGACAGACAGACAGGCGCACAGACAGACAGACAGGCGCACAGACAGACAGGCGCACAGACAGGCAGACAGACAGGCAGACAGACAGGCAGACAGACAGACAGGCGCACAGACAGACAGACAGGCGCACAGACAGACAGACAGGCGCACAGACAGGCAGACAGACAGACAGGCGCACAGACAGACAGACAGACAGGCGCACAGACAGGCGCACAGACAGACAGACAGGCGAACAGACAGACAGACAGACAGACAGACAGACAGGCGCACAGACAGGCGCACAGACAGACAGGCGCACAGACAGGCGAACAGACAGACAGGCGCACAGACAGACAGGCGCACAGACAGACAGACAGACAGGCGCACAGACAGACAGACAGGCGCACAGACAGGCGCACAGACAGACAGACAGGCGCACAGACAGACAGGCGTACAGACAGGCGTACAGACAGGCAGACAGGCGCGCAGACAGGCGCACAGACAGACAGACAGGCGCACAGACAGACAGACAGGCGCACAGACAGGCGCACAGACAGGCGCGCAGACAGGCGCGCAGACAGGCGCACAGACAGGCGCACAGACAGGCAGACAGGCGCACAGACAGACAGGTGTACCTCTTTAGCCTTCTGCTTGAGTCGAGCCTGTTCAGGATCTTCTTGTCTGGCACGACTCTGGAAGTAAAAACAGAGTAGATGCATTAATCTGCTCATCTTCACCTGTCAGACACCGGCCCACAGCTTAGACCGCCCCCTTTATAAACCGATAGATGACATTATCAAAGTTCGGGGTCAAGGGAGCGGGTAACCTCGGTAATCGACACAAAGAATCCTGGGTGATGTTGCAACAGCATCCACGGGTGGAAATGATCACCTGCCCCAGGCCACCGTGGCGGGTTTAGATTGAACTCCTGACCTGTTGGGGCAGCAATGCACCACGTGGCTGCTAGTCTGCTTTATGCAATTATGTGATCCCAGCATGTGATGTCGTCAGACTGCATGTCACCGATTGGCTGGTCAGTAGCGTCACTCGGTTCGTTCATGAAAATTCAAACCGCCATTTTTGAAACCCGCCGATGAAAGAACTGGTTACAAACAAGAACAACGGTGTGTTCCCCGAGCGAAAAGCCACAGAGCGAGCAGCAGGTGTATCGGCTTTGAAGCGCTCGTGTCGCACATTAATTACGTCGCGCGATGTTCTGACGTGTTGCTATGACGATGATCATGCAGGTTAGGTAGTACAGCATTGTGATGAAAACCAGTTGATCCAAGTCAAGCCGTGGCGATCCATGGCGAGCCGATCCGAGTACTAATGGAGAAGGCTCTGGAAGGAGGGAAACGGTAACTTCAGGCGTGTGGCGTTACAGTTCTGGAGTTAAGTGGGCGGGCGAAAACAAAAACGCTGGTGTCAAAGGAAGAACCCAAAGTTAAACGGCGGAAAACGGAAAAGAGAATGGCGAGGCATTGACCAGCTCATTTTGATGAGAGCAGCCAGTCAGTGGTTTGTTCCAACTGTCGGCAGCACGACTAAAAAGCTGTGAAATTATCAACCACAAACGGTCTAAATGAGGAGGAGGAAAGCATCATTCGAGGAATCACAGCTACGCGGGGTTACATCAGTCTAAGTACATGCGGGATGAGGACCTATATGTTCTCCCCATCTTTTACCTACAGTCTGTTCTTTCAAATCAGAGTGTCTAAGCTCAGGCGGGGACAGAAGCACGAGCTATTAGTGTGAGCTCATCAGTGATGAGCAGAGAGACGCCTGAGGGCACACAGCGAAGCAGAGATCGTTACAGAAACAACCTTTTCTCTGTCAGAGAGGACAGCAGATCCAGGACCGCAAACAGAGCTCCTCAGTTTGGACTTCCTGCAGCAAACACACCTGAAATCTAACCTGCATGCTGAGGGTTCGACTGCGAGCCACCGCCTTCATCCAGGCGGCTCACGCACTCGTTTTAGAAACACGACTGAGAGTGAAGGTGTGCTTTCACTGTGAGCTGTGATTAGTGGAAACTAGGGGTGGAGCCGAATTCGAATACGGTGTTTGGAAAGGCACGAATATCGCATTTTTACAAATAATTGTTTCAAATAAATACTTTAAAAAAATATTTGTATTCGGGAACAAGAAAAACTTTATATCAAAAAGCCGAGTTTCCTTATGAGACCGCAGTGCATGAGTGCATGAGCGAGTGACGTGTGGGCTGCTCCACAGCAACAGAGAGGCTCGGCTGAACTGCATCACTGGTTTTGTTGAATAGATTTTTGTTCTACCTTAACTGGTTTCCGGAGGCAGTTTATAAGTTTCGCGAGGATCTGAAGATTAATAAATTACGCTGCATTATTGACGTCTGCACAGGTGCTCTCGTGTTCGCTCTGTTTACGTAGCTGTTAGCACGTCATTTAGACCAGCGGTCCCCACGCCCGGCCATGCACCGGTACCTGTCCGTGAGCCTTTTGGTACCGGGCCGCGAGTGTTGAGGTTCGGGTGTGAAATTTATGGTTTTCAGGGTTTTATCGTTAATATTTATTGTTTTAGAATAGAATAGAATAGAATTCAACTTTATTGTCATTGCACATGCACAGGTACAGGGCAACGAAATGCAGTTTTGATCGTTACCTCAGTTTCTCCGTCTTTTGCCGTGTGTTATCAATAAATTTTATTTGGTACCGGTACTGGTTTTATTTTGCTGCATTTATCCGCAACACCTTAAAGGCCGGTCCGTAAAAATATTGTCGGACATAAACCGGTCTGTGGCGCAAAAAAGGTTGGAGACTGGATTTGGACAACAGGCTGTTGACAGAGTGACGTTAAAGTTCGGTTTAAAAGGTGAAAACAACGCTTGTGTAGTTATGTCGAATTGCATGCACTTGTGGGAGTCATATGTACGTTTAAGTTCGTCTGTCTTTTGCAGACAGCAAGACGTAGGCTATAGGCTAGTTAACCTTAGCAGAGCTTCCCGTTGTCCATTCACTACTTATTATAACATTAATTAGAAGTGTAATGCAAAAAAATGGATTTTTACTCGAATACAAATACTTTCCCCCCCTCAACAGATACAAATACCGGCTGCTTTGCACATCTTCAGTGGAAGCACTGATCACTAGGCAGACCCATAAAAACACAATTTGATTTCACGTCCACGAAATTATAACCTTTAGAGAAACATGAATTTTCTTGGTGAGTTTTTCCACACAAACATCACACGTGGAGTTCCACAGGGCTCAGATGTGGGTCCTCTGCTGGTGGACATTCACAGACACACACATCTACCCAACGTCTCCGTCATTGCAGCTCTTTATACGTTGGCTCTGATCTGACTTTGCTGCATGCAAGCTGTTTGTTTTTAAGAGTCTCGATGGACCAGCTTACTTAGCAGAACTTCTGAAACCATATAATCCTGCGGGCGCTGAGGTCCACCAACCAGCTGCTCCTGCAGCTTTAACAGCCTTCCCATTGGCTCCTGATCTTTAGAACCTGCCTGGTCTCTCAGAAGCAGAAGCCCGGCCTTTTATACAATTGCAGTTTGATTTACTTGTTTCATTTTGTGTTTAGTTTAGTGATCGTTTCTACTTAGTGTATATTTGATATAACTTTGCATAAAATGTGTTACATCAGGACGGGGAACAGGAAGCTGGTCCTCTTCAAACTCAGCTTCTTTCAAAAACATTTCATTTTAAACTGAACTCTTCAGAAAGGTGAACGCAGAAACGTGTCCGATTCAGGTCCGATCAGACAAACGTACCTTGGCGGCCTTCAGCAGCATCTCTCTCTCCTGCTCGTCTTTCCTCTGTTTCTCCAAACGCTCCAACTGCTCGAAGAAACGCAGCTGAGAGCGAACGTCCGACGTCTGCTCATAGCGCTCTTCATCCTGATGGGGGGGGAGGAGAGAAACGGGACATGTAAACCAGACTCCATTTAAATATCTGCTAATTTAACATCAGCCTGCGCAGCTCAACGGTAACAGCAGATCTACAGCGGAGTCGTCCTGAAACAGCCCGACGGCGGCTCGACCTAAACGCAGGTGAGGCACGCTGCGAGCGTTCTTACCTTCCCGCCGTCCGTGCGGTGCTGCGCGATGGCCGAAACCTTCTCCAGCAGGGTGCGCAGCCTGGACTGCGTGGCGTGGGAAACCAGGTTCACCACTTCTGGCGGGACCTCGCTGACGCCAAACTTCTTAGCTGAGGACGAGAAAACAGAGATCATCAGGACGGGACGCCGCTGCACGTCAGCAGGTGGTTTCTGCAGGTCGACCATCCCGGCTTCATTTCCTTTCTGAACTCGTCTTCATCAGCACCTACAGTTCTCCTCCTGTCCTCGAAATAATTTTAGACTCCTCCCTGCATCCTTCACTAAGAACAGCCGACAGAGGAGGAGGAGGTCCAGACTGACTGAGCTGACCTTTGAGGCTGAAGGTGAAACAGGCTTTCAGGCGTGATACCTGAGCAGGTACAGGAGAATCAGGAGACCCGCTGATTTGCTGAGTTTTCACACTGACCTGTGTCCAGGATGCGGCGGAGCAGCAGGCCGCTCGGCAGGAAGGACTCGTCTTTACACGAGCGGATCTTTGTGCCCACGAGCTCCGAGCTGGTGGCGAGGATTCGGGCGTTCTCCTCATTGAGATTGACGCCAGCCATCGAAGCCACGTCGTTGATGTCGTCGTCATCTCTGCGGGTTAAGAAAAGGAAAGGTTAGGGATGTCGAGGCTGAGGAAGAACGTGTCAGAGCTCAGGTCCACGCTGCGAATGAAGCACAGCAGCATTCCCCAGTCTCATTGGCCCAAAGATGAAGTCACTTCCTGTTTTTTTAAAAGCACACACTTATTTTTTTTATTGCAGTGTATTAAAATATGTTCCTCTCACACCTACACTCAGCTTTGCTCGCTGTGGGCACACACTGCCCCCTGCTGCCTCATCTGTGAACTACGCTTCCAACAGGAAGTGGTGACTAGTCCTTTTTCTGTTGGAGCCTTCGCCGGGTCAGAGCGAATCAGGAACCAGTCAGAGCCAGAGACGCTGGACAGTCACTTCCTGTTTGAAATTCTGTTCATGCTCATGTGACAGCGGATGTGAGGTCATCCCTCTGGCCGTGTCAGGTTAGCCTGAACGTCCTCGCGATGAAGCCCGACCTGCTGTCACAGGTCACGTGTGCTTCATCATCGTGACCTGTGCTCACAGAGGCCCAACCTTAAGAACGCTAACCATCTCCAGACTGATCCGACACGGTCAGGTGTTCTCAGCTCATGTTTTTAAATGAATGTCACCTGTGCCGTTTCAGGTGAGGCGACCCTCGGCCGTCCTCAGTAAAGCTGACCTGTGTGACTGAAACAGCTGTTCTGCACTTCCTGTTTTGATGCTTGTTTTTTGGCGCTCCAGGGCCTCCGTATCTCTGTTCGACCTCCGGGACTAGTTTATCCATCGTTCCGTGTCCATTGTTAGTTTACAGGTGTCACAGACGCTTTTTACTTTTAAACAACGTTTTGCTCACCTGAACGTCCCGCCCCCTGGATCGCTCAGCTTCTTCTGATTGGCCTGAGCTGCAAGGTTCACAGGGCTTTTGCTGATGATGGTTGTGGGTCCTCTCACCTGCAGCGTAGCTGAAAAGGGAAAAAAGCGATGCTTATTAAAAAAATAAAAAAGCTCCTCCCACCAGCTGTGAAACAGGCCTGATAACCCTGCGGTCTGCTGCCACCTGGTGGTGGCGCTTGCTGCTTTTTTCAACCTTTAAAACAGCCGATTTATTTAAAACTGAGCAGCTTAAGCTACGGGAGGCTCCGCCCCTTAAAACAAAAGTGACTCGCCAGGTGCGCCGAGCAGCTCGACAAACTCACCCTGAGGTCTGAAGACAATCGGCGCCCGAGCCTGCACGGTCTGCACTCCAGGTCTGCACACAGGCTGCAGGAGAGCATCATGACATCATCATTACATCATCATCACAGAGGGCTGAGTCTCAGACTTCCTCTGAGGGGTCAGCGTTCACTTGTTTGTTGACGGCGAGTGGCGTGCTCACGGTTACGCGCAGCGCTCCGGTGAGGACGTTAGAGTCCGAATAAACGAGTCTGACGCAGGTTTGCAGCTGGAGCGTTTTTCCAAATTAAAACATCCAAAATATTTTCATATTTACAAGGTCAAAGGTTACAAAAGTCTTTTTGTTGACCTGTAACCTGACGATTCTTACCAGAGCCGCCGTGCCGATGGGTGCGTTCAGACGGACGGTGCCGCCGGCCGGGCTGACGGGCAGCCGCGGCCTGATGGTGGTGGCGGTGACTGAGCCAGGGGTGGCCGGAGGCGTGACCACGGCGCTGGGGGGTGCAGTCATCAGAGACTGCTGGCTGTTGAGCAGCGTCTGCCGCAGAGCGGGGAGGCTTTTCTGTGGAGACACACACGCGTAACACCTGCAGTAACACCTGCAGTATTCGCAGTACTACAGCCGTACCTTGAGGAAGGGGATGAGGTAGGGTTGTGGCGAGGACTTCAGCTCGGCCTGCAGCCGAGTGGTGAACTCCTCGGGCTCGATTTTGGCGTCCTGAAAACATGAAGAGGGCATCGTACGATCACATGACCCCATAGGTCCAATCAGGCGGCAGTGAGCAGGAGGAGGAGCTACTTACGAGCAGGTCCTGCACCAGGGCTTTCACGTTCTTCGAGGTATCCGGCGAGGGCGAGTTGTGGGACGCCAGCTTGATGAGCGTGGCGAGGAAGTTCTTGCATTTCTTCACGTTTTCCTGCATTTCCTGTTGAGGACGACAGAGGGTCAGAGACAGGAAGTGCCTCCATCACAGCAGCCCAAACCTGCCGGATACACCTGAACCCACCTGGGACACCACGGTGACTCTGGTGGCGGGCGAAGCTGCGGGCGCCGGTGTGCCGGTCATGGGGGTGGACGGCACACCGGCAGGTTTGGCGACAGGCGTCCCCCCCGTCGTGATCACCGTCGGCGTCTTCTGGGGGGTCGTCATCTTCACCGATACCGGCGTGATGCTGGGCGCCACTGCGAGCGCCTTCTGTAAAGCAACAGAAAACAGACAAGTCACATGACCACCATCAGGCTGACCTCATGTGACACCCGCCGCCGCGTTAATAAAGACCTGGTATGAAGATGGCGGTCTGATACGTTTTAAAAGTTTAAAGCTCAGGTGTGGAAGGTGAGGCGGGGTCTTAGACACGTCTGTCGCCTTCATCACAGGCTAGCGACCACACAGTTTGACCCACAGCCGTGTGGTACCTGTGGGTAGCTGTTACTACAACCTGATGGTAGTAACAGGTACAACCCCACGCACGCTGAGGCGGTACTAACGGTTAATGGAACGTTAGAGACTGGTGGAAAAGAGGCTTAAAATAACCATCAGGTGTCACATGACGTGCTGCCAGCAGGAAACACACCTGCACTGCGGCGGTCGTGGAGGGAGGCTGAATCATTCTGGTCTGAGTAGGTGTGGCCAGGCGGACGGTCTGAGGGGTGCCCGGTGCCTGCCGACAGCAGGGAGGAGGGGGAAAAACAAAACACACCATCAGGTAACATCAGTTCCACCAATCACAAACAAGCACTACAGAAGGACTTCCTTTTTAATTCATTAAAGCCCCTCCCCAGAGCTTTAAAAGGGGAGGGGCTTGATTTCTAAGATAAGATAAGATGAAACTTTATTAATCCCTCGGGTGGGTTCCTCTGGGAGATTCGGTTTCCAATAGCAACACCGACAGAAGTTACAGAACGTGAGCAGAAGATTATCTATACACACATATGTAAAGAAAATATATGAAAGGGATAAATAGGAATAAGAATACAAGGGCATTGAAGTCTATTGCACCGTTGACTGTTAACAAAAAGTATTGCACAGTGAAGTAAAGAGGCACTGCAGCTCAGCTGTTCCCCCTCCTTTGGCCTCCTTTGGCCTCTGTTCTGGCTGCAGCAGTAAATAAACTGAAAAGTAGGGCTGGGTATCGATTCCGATTCACAAGGTCCTGATTTGATCGATTCGAATCGGGGAAATTTTGCCTCAGACAGTCAGAAATATTATAATTCTGATCATTTATCAGCACATATCCATATTTTTACAGCTTGTCAGACTTTATCAAAGGTGTGAGCATCACAGCAGAGGCCTTTGTGTCAAAGTAACTGAGCAACACAGAAACACATGAAGGAGATTTTCCTGTTCTGGCTTGTTATAGCAGACAACCTTAAAATATTCTGCAGTCGATCAAACACAGAAGAAAACCATGAATCAACATATAAACATGACCTGATGCTGCTGAAGTGAAGCAAAGTTACAGGATTAGAGACACAGCATTTTAAAAAGTTTACATTTGTTCAGTATTGAACAGCAGAAATTACGCTTCCTTGTCAGAGGTCAGTTAAATTAAATCAAATAAAGCACAGCGGCCGACAGCGCTGTGAACAACGCGTGACTGGTGCACAATAATGCAGAAAACAGATTTATAGAGGGGAAACTGTTCTTGAAGTACAGACAGAGAGCTGTGCAGGAAGTGTGACTTTCTCGTGGTGGAAGCAAAACATCAAAGTCAGAGTGAATTCATGACGATGTTTATGTGACGCGGAGTTTGGATCTGCAGCTGGTTCAGTGAAGTTTGGTTGGAGAGACAAAACTACCGCTTCAGAATCGAGCCCAAAAAAGGACGTAAACACAAAGGGCGGACCCCCCCGACGCATCAGAATCTGTGAGCTGTCGGCTTTCTCACCTGATGGCACGTACACGCCGTTGGGGCTAAACGCCGACAGCTCACTGATTCTGAAGCGTCGGGGGGTCCGCCCTTTGTGTTTACGTCTCTGTGCAGAGTCCGTGTTCCTGCTCTCATTCACTGTTTTAGCTGTTTGGTGGTTGTAGAAATGTTGTGAGGTTTAACCTGAGATTCTGGCGTTTCGGGCAAAATAAATATATTTAAAAATCGATTCAGGATTTGAATGAATCGATATCGTCTCATTCAAGCTAGAATTGATTATTGATTATTGAAACCCATCCCTACTGAAGAACTTGCCTGTGATTGGTCAAGCTCATCAGATTGGGAGTATGACAGTGAAACAAAAATTAAATGTGAAGTAAAAAACTCTCGCACCTGCATTGTGTGGGCGGAGCTTACCGTGGGCGCAGTGCTCACCCGGATGGTGGTGGCGGCCGTCGGCGTGGCGGGTCTCTGCGTGATGCTCGTCACCGCCTGGCTCTGCTGCGTCTTGGCCTGAGCCTGAGCGAGGACCTGCTGGGGGACCATGACCAGCTGACCCGTCTCAGTCCGGACCAGAACCATACCTGCAGGGGGAGGAGGAGGGGGGCAGGTCAGGACATTTACTGTAAACGAGCGCGTGCAGCCGGGCCACACACTCACGCTCCCGATGCCTCGCCCAGTGTCTGTGGAGGGTCAGGCAGTCTCACTGAGGGGAGGAGCTTAAGGAGAGGAGACCACAGAGACTCAACAACATGCCATAGAAACCAAACCATCCCCCTCTGACAGCTGCGGGCCAAAACACTCACACTGAGCATGCTCTGATGACTCCGTGCACACTCTCCTCCAGTGGCACAGCAGAGGTTCTACGCCTGAACGCAACACCTGACTCTTCACTTCCTGTCTCAGCTCTCACCTTTGACCAACCCACACAATCAATAATCAATCATTCTCACAATCTGCTGAATATGGTCACGTGACCCAGAGGAGCTGGAGACTCAGCTAGTCCACTGATCAGAATCCTTTATTGGTCATTGCTGTGGTCGCTGTCGCTCACACAGCAGGAGCAGGAACTCAAGCAGAGCCAACCTCGGTCTCACAATCTGCCTGCTGATCAGATTATTGATTTACCATTCACACAACAAAAACCTCAAAGCTGCAACTATGAAACGGTCAGATTAGTCGATTAATCAGTCATAAACTGATCAGCAGCTGATCACTTCATCGATAGCCTTCCATCAGACGCTGCCAGCTCTCAGCAGATCAGTTACTGAACAGAATCAGGTCCTCCTCAAAGGGACGATCGATCACTGATCGGCTCACAGATCAGCTGGGAGACTGTGGGTCACCTGGTGTGTGTGTGTGTGTGTGTGTGTGTGTGTGTGTGTGTGTGTGTGTCCTCACCTTGGGGCATGGTGAAGCCCTGGGGCAGCTGGATGGTGGTCTGCTGCTGGGGCCGGACAGCCAGCGAGGGTTGCGAAGTAGCGACCCGGGTGGTGGCGGCCACCAGCCCGGGTCTCTGCTGCGGGATGGAAGTGGCCACCACGGCCGGTCCGGGCGGCCTCACCACGGCCACGGCGGGCTGGGACACCCCGTTGACTGCGGGTTTAGCCCCGGGGGAGGGTGACGTGCTGGTCCCGGTCTGAGGGTGGCTGATGGGGACCTGGACCGGGGAGGGGGTGCCGGTCAGGATGACCGAGCTTCCGGTGGCGGGCTGGCTGGGCACGAGCACCTTGGCGTGCATGAGAGGGTTGTTGTGGTTCACGACCTGAGAGGCGGAGGCGGCGGGGGCTGCCGGCGGGCCGCCCTGCGGATCGAGCCCGTTCTGGGCCGCCGGGCTGGGGAGCCTCTGCAGGACCGCGGAGGGGGAGCCCCCGGAGGGCTGAGGTACGGGGAAGCCGGGCTGTGAAGTCGCGGGGCCGGCCCCGGCGGTCGCAGGAACACCGGGAGAGCTCACCAACTTGGCGGCTCCGGTACCGCCGTTCACGCTCTGCAGTCCGGGGGGAGAGCTCCTGACCGCCTCCGCAGCGCTCGAACCCGGGACCGCAGCCCGGGGGAAGCTAGCGCCGGCGGCCGGAGCGCCGAGAGGTCCCGGTCCCGGAGAACCGGCGGGCGGAGGCGGTCCGACCGCGGCCAGGCTGGCTCCCGCGGGCCCGGCGGAGGTAGACGAGGGCAGCGGTGCGGCGGACGGCGGCTCGCTTGCGGCGGGCTCCGGGGTCAGCACCGCTCCGGGATGTCCTTGTTGCGGCTGCTCCGCGGACTCCGCTCCGCGCACTTTCCCTGAGAAGTGGCCCGCGGCCGACGGAGCCGCGTCTCGTTTCCCGGCGGAAAACGGAGGCGCGGGAGGCTTTCGGTCGCCTAGCTGAGATTCCAGAGAACCGACCAGGTCGCTCACCGCCTTCTCGTCCACCTCATTGAAGAGCATGTCCTCCAGTGGGTCGGAGGCTCCCGCCATCTTTGATGCTGGACCGTTGTGCAAATCGTATTTTAGAATGTACGCATGCGCCGAGGATCCGGCTCGCTTCCGAGCATAGAGATAGGAGAGGCAGATTTTCCATTAGAGCCGCAGCTCTTTGTGTACAGGTGAGTTCGCAGGTGAGGGCAGAGTCCAGCCACTCAAAACTTTATTTGAACACAGGTTCAGTTCCGTTCAATTCAGCCAAAGAGGCTTCGTATATAATCCGTAAAAACAAAAGTGGAGTAAAAGAAAACAAAAGGATCCAGGAGAAACCTGATCAGATTCTATCTATCAATCAGATTTCTCAATAATCTGGTCAATAAATCCTGCTGATTTTATTCCACACATGTTTACATCTGTGAACTGTCACAATCCACCACTTCAACAGATCCACGCGGCCCTTCCTGCTTCCAGCTCTAAAGCTTCCGTTTTTTTAGAGGTGGGCGAGGAGCTCCGGAGGCAGCTGAGATAGTTTGGGAGGATATTTCCTAGAGGTTAAAGACATCTGACCTGGGAAGAGCTCCCAGGAGAAGGTGGAAACTGACCACGCTTCAGACAAACATTGGATGGTGAATAAATAAAAGAATATTAATAAAGGATCAAGAAAACAAAATTGATCCTTTAATTAAACGTGTTGTTTGGTATGGTGCTATGGTAGAATAGTTCTATTGTTCCATACGAGGGCCAGCAGCTGCCGTCTCTTCTATCATCCTCAGATCTACAGCTGACGAAGCCGTGAAATATCGCGATGCTGGGTAGTATCGTTAGCCCCCGCGCTCAGAGCCTCAGATGGAGGAGCAGGTAGCCATGTTGTAGCCGCGGAGTGCAGTAGAGTCAGCAGACACAGACCCCCCCGGAGGATCGTTTCTGTTTCGTGTGTACTTCACACAAGGCGCCTGTCCGTTTCTCTGCTAGAAGCTCCCAGTCACGGACAGCACCATGAGCGGCGGGACCCCCTACCTCGGCAGCAAGATCAGCCTGATCTCCAAGGCCGAGATCCGCTACGAAGGCATCCTCTACACCATCGACACCGAGAACTCGACAGTGGCGCTGGCTAAAGGTAGCACTGCCGCGTGAGTGGAGGGCTCGCGGCTATGCTCTTGCTCGGTTTAAGCTTTGTTTGTGTTGCTGAGCTGCGGCTGCGCGGGAGTAAACAACGGTGATTAGCAGTTTTAGCCGAGCTTAGCACGCTAAACTAAACCCACTGGAAAACACGGTTAGCTTGGCTAACACTATCATGCTAACATTCGTCACAAAAGCGTGTTCTGCCGAGCTAGCATGAAACTGCACCGACTTATTCGGGTTCAAGCGGATAAAGGGAGGCTAAACTGCTGTGACGGCTCACACCAGCTCTCTGTGCGCAGGTAGAGTAACAGGTGATTCACCTAACCGGCTAACGCTAGCCAGTAGAGGAAGCCGACACCAGGCTCGTTTCCGGTCAGCCTCACCTGCTCGCCGCACTCTCTGACGTCACTGAGTGCACGTCACAGATCGGTGCAGGCGGAGCCGGGACAAGTAGTATAGTGGATCGCGTGGTTTTGTGGTGATATGTCCAAGAGTTATGTTGTGCGAGTGAAGCACGGTGTCACGTGACCTGTGACAGAGCAGGAACAAAAAACAAAACAACACACACCAGAGTGAGGGCTGTATGTATATGTGTTTCCTTAGATTTCCCAGAGCCCTCTGCAGGTGATCTGAGAGGAGAAGTGTCCGGTCTCCTCCCAGCTCAGACCACAGCTCCTCTGACCGCCATTAGGTGCCTGACGTCTGTTAATGATCAATAACTAGGTCACCCGATGCTCTCCTCTCTGTAGAGGCATCACCTAGACTACTGTTCTGCTCTAATTGGCATTTGGTGCTCCATTAGGGTGAATTTAAGAGGGGTGGTTTGAACCCTGTTTGCCCTTTGACCTGTGATTCTAGCAGCACTTTTTTTCCTCCTCTGACAGTTCGTTCGTTCGGCACTGAAGACCGGCCCACCGACCGGCCAATTCCGCCTCGGGATGACACGTTTGAGTACATAATCTTCAGAGGCAGCGACATCAAGGACCTGACCGTGTGCGAGCCACCCAAACCCACCTGCTCGCTGCCCCAGGACCCTGCCATCGTCCAGGTACGCCCGTCCTGAGGAGGCAAGGTCGTGTTTGGCCTGTGGGCCGTCTGATTGGACTTGGCCCCTCTGACCTGAGGGTCCTGACCGATCCACTTTCAGTCCATCTTATGTTGAAATATTATTTCCACCACTTCCTGTAAGCTGAGCTATGTGTGAGAGAGCTTTATTTTAATCTGTCCCCTCTGCTATCACAGGACCTTTACTGTGAAAGGGACAAATTAGGCTTCCTGTTTCAGTTTTCTGCGAGAAATGAAACGAGGAGCTGATGTGACCTTTAACCTTTCTTCCTCCTCCTGCAGTCATCTATGAGCTCCAGCTCCTCGTCCGCCGCGGCGCCAACCCCATTCCAGTCAGCCGGTTCCTACGGCCTCTTCAGCCGAGCCCCGGTCCCCGCCTACAGCCAGTTCAACAGCAGCCCGTTGGTGTCGCCGCAGCTTGGTGCTGCAGGTAAGCAGGGGGGTGGGGTTCTCGCCGGGCATGAATTCCAAGGGTTGAGGGTATGTCCGTGACCCTTGTGCCACGTAACTCATGCCACAGGAGGCGAGCAGGGGTGGTTTGTGGCGTTGGCGTGACTGAGCCATCAAGGCCTTCATTTCCTGCTCCACATGACCTCCACGCGGTCCAGAGGATTAAAAGTCAGCTGTGATGTTGAAGCTGCCGCTCGCAGCGCTTTGTGTTTGCTCGCCAGTTGTTATAAGAAATTCCGATTGCAGCAGAGACACAGCGAGAATTTTGCCTTTACTGTTACTGCAAATGTTTGTTTCACGTGATCGTGTCATGGACCCATCGCAGTTCGCCTTTTAGTGTTTTTGCTTTATTGTGCAATCTGTACTTTGTGTTAAACGACTTCAAAGGTCAGCACAAATTCCTGCGCTGCTTCGCCACCGTGTGATGCTGAAGAGTTGTATCAGTCACTTCCTGTCCTCCTGCAGTGCTGCAGCAGGAAGTGAGGAACACCTACACGCCCTGCTCAGTTTCTCTGATATGACTTTCTCTCGGCGTGATCATTGATGATCGATTAGCGCCGCACTAACTGTGACCTTTCCCTTAATTCTGCAGGTCGAACCAGCCCAGGTAACCTGGACCCTCTGAGGAAGAGTCCGGTCCTGGATCAGGCAGTCAGCGCCGCCCCCTCAGCCACCACCGCTACTGCACCGGCTCCCGGCCTGGGACGCAGAAGCCCCGCCCATGGCCGCACAGCCTCCTCAGGACAGAGCAGCCAGAAGGCGCAGCACTCGCAGGACAGCGTGGACACGAGGAGAGGTGAGGCTGTAGATGCGGCGTCGGCACCACACATACCGCTCTGTGTTTACGGTATGAGCCAATCGGAGCGTGACGTCCATCCTCACGGTGTCCTATCAGGTAACTGGAAGTCAGCTGAGTGTCACCTGACTTCCTGTTACCTGCATGTGTGATTGCTAACATGTGACATTACCTCGAAGTGCTGTGAGGTCGTCCGTCATCGTGGATGTCCCTCAGTTCACGTCCTCGTGTCTCCCCCTCTAGTTACCACGGTAACTAATGTCCTCCTCATCCTCCCTCTATTCTTCAGCTGCCGCGGGTGCTCCGTCTAACAGACGCGGCAGAGGAGGCGGTCACCGCGGCAGAGGACGCTTCAACGTGCGCCGGGACGGCCCAATGAAGTTCGAGAAGGACTTTGACTTCGAGAGCGCCAACGCGCAGTTCAACAAGGAGGAGCTGGAGCGCGAGTTCCAGAGCAAGCTGAAGCTCCGAGGTGAGGTCACCGACGGTGGGCCGAAATGCGGCGTTAAGCGTAACGTTCGTCTGAGCGTGTCCCGTTTCTGTTGTTCGCCACGCAGACGAGAAGGCACTCAACGGCGAGGATAAAGGCGACTCTGGCGTGGAGACTCAGAATAGCGAGAGCAACGCCGACGACGAGTGCGACCCGCTCGGGCCCAACTGCTACTACGACAAGTCCAAGTCGTTCTTCGACAACATCTCCTGCGATGACACGAGGTACTAGTGCTGTCAGTGTGGGCGTGGCTTCTGTACGCTGAAGGGGACGCGGTCACTAACAAGTGAAATGTTTTCTGTCCGGCAGGAAGACGAGCGAGCGGTCCGGAGGGTCGGGGTTCCCGAGGTGAGTCGCTTTAACCATAGCCCCGACCACTTCCTGTTTGTAGCGTGCTGCGTCTCTCGCTCACCGCCTCTTGTTTCTCTTGCAGGGAGCGGAGGCAAACGTGGGCGGAGGAGCGGCGGATGAACGCTGAAACCTTCGGCATCCCGCTGCGTCAGAGCCGAGGACGCCAGGGCTACCGTGGCCGCGGCGGCACAGGTTATCGCGGTGGGCGGGGTCGCCCGGCCAGCCGGGGCTCCTTTGGGCCGCCGCAGGGAGGCGGTGGCGGCTACAGGGGAGGATACAGAGGAAACCAGGCCGGCCGGGAGTTCGCCGACCTGTCGGCGTACCGGGTGAGGTCACGTTACTGTGTTTTAACTTCGAGACAGTGAAGGCTCAGGGGGCGGGGTTAGAGGGCTCCTGTCAGACCAACACATGACTTGAGGAAGTAGGAGCTGGAGTTCCGCCCCGTCCTTCTGACCTTAAAGTCCGTCGCCTCTCGGCGCTAACGTTGGCGTTTGTTCCTGTTTTTCTTGCAGAAGGACGACAAAGTGGCGTCGTAGTAACGGCGGGAGGAGTCGTCGGCACAGAGGCGGAGCTTCTTCAGAGGAAGACGAGTAGTTGTTGCTGTTTTGTTGAAAATAATGAAGTTGTGTATTTGTCACCAGCACCGGTGTCGATGCTTGATGCAGCGTAACCTTCCATGTCTGGCAGCGGCGAGAAATCCTCGCAGGCAGCAGCGAGGCGTTTCTGTCATGCCGTCTGTGACGACTTGTCCGACCAATGCCTGCTGACGTAGCTTTACGGGCACTTACTTTCCTCTAACTTCATCGCCAAAATGGCTGCCCGCTCGCTCTCACCTTTGTAATGTGTATTTTTCTACTGCTGCGTAGACTTCCTGCGTTCTTCTTCGTTGCCGACCCGCTCGCCCTCACGCGTCGTGACTCGTTGTTTCTTTCCCGCGTTTCCTTTGGTTGTGGCATAGGGTTTGGTGTTTTCTCCCTCGGTCTCGCGCTCTCACGTTAGCATAGCCGCCGACGTGCACACGTCACTGGCGTTTCTTTTTTTTCTTCCCGGGTCACACACTAACCGAAAGGTCAAAGTTCATCTTTCTGTCGCCACTTTGTTTTTCCTCATAGTTTGTTTCAGTTGGAGGTGCTGCGGGAAGTACGGAGGACGTTTAATGCTTAAATTAATCCGTTCCCACAGATTCATTAGAATTCCATACTTACCATATGGAAGGTTTAAAATGCCACCGTTTAGAAAATAACTTGTAGATGGTTCACTTCATGTTCCTTGAGCGTGTTCAGTGATAGTTCAGGAACTAAGATGTCAAATAAACTTTATAAAGAGTGAGAAATGAAACCTGCAGCAACAGGAAGTGCCAGAAATATTTTAATT
Source organism: Simochromis diagramma (assembly GCF_900408965.1). Classification (NCBI taxonomy): domain Eukaryota; kingdom Metazoa; phylum Chordata; class Actinopteri; order Cichliformes; family Cichlidae; genus Simochromis; species Simochromis diagramma. Next base: position 669,804 of record NW_024386768.1, read on the forward strand.
CTGACACATTAAAAACAAATGAACTAAATCAGGCCTGATATTCAATGTTTGCTGTCAGCTGTGAGAGTCCTAAAGACGCGTACAGATGATTGAAATCACACTCTGACACATTAAAAGCGTCTGCAGACAAAACTGAAGCTTTTTCTTGATTTAGGCATTTAAAGTCTTCCGTAGTAGAGTGCGTTTTGCACTTTCCTCATCGTTAACTCGTTAGTACACTAAATAACTCTGCGCTACGTTTACCCTAAAGCGCGAGCCCGTAGCCGCTGCAGGAAGTGATGTCAAGTAGAACAAGCACGAGCTCACTGTAGCATCGTAGGTTAGCAATATTCAAACTCTTGGCGGGTTCTTACTAACGTGAGTCCTGACTCCGCCCCCTCACAGCCAGGCACGTGCAGTGTGACCTCAGGATGCGTTCAGGGTTTCCTTGGCGGTGAACACATCCTCTGTTTGATTCTCGCTGCTGTGATTGACAACGGGTCGATGCACCCGGCGTCCAATCACAGAGAGACTTGAACAGGAAGCGAGAGATTTTGGACTCGATGTGTCACAGGACTTGATTTAAAGGCCAGTACGGAAGCTCATCAGGGCCAGTAAAGGTGCAGAGTAATGGCTGGATGGACTGGAGTTTATATTTGGCCGTGATGGGCCTCCGTAGGTGTTGGAGCTGCACTTTGACACGTGTTTAAAAATCAAACTTGTTGAAAATAATTTTGTTTTTAATGATGACACGAGCAAAATAAATTGAAGTCACTGATTGTGTCCGCCTGCTCATTGTGTCTGCTGGAGGTCAGAGGTCATCGTCAACATTTTGGTGTAAAGGTGATTGATCTGTGTCGCGGGGTTACAGGCTGGTGCGGGGTCATCGCGAGCCGCCACAGGTGCTCCAGGTCATCGGTGCATGCCGCTGCTCGGCGCTCATCGGGGTCTTCGCCTGCTCTTGCCTCAGCATTGCCTCGGGTGAGCTGCGTCTCCACCCGGGTCTGATGATAATTCCAGGTCTTTGAGTGCAGAGACGCGTGGACAGGTTTTCCACGCTGAGCCCAGGTCGTCCTCTAAAAGCTGCAGCAGCTCAGACTGAACGTGAAACGAACGCAGAGCGGCGCCTGAACCACTCTGACAGTGCGTTTGAAGCGATCGATCCTCTCTGTGGCTGGACTGAAACGAGCCCAGAGGCACTAATCACAGCAGCACAGGAACAAGCTCTGAGCACAGATCCATGGAGGCCGGGGTCTATCACAGCAGGCAAGACCCCAGGCTGCGTAACGATGAGACAATCCAGCACATAACAGCAGGGTGCAAGATGCTAGCAGGCAGGGCGTACATGGAACGCCATAACCAAGTGGCCGGCGTAGTGTACAGCAGTGGTGTCGTCCCCACCCCCCACACACACACGCCCATATTTTGATTTCAACTCGGTTACAGTTTATTCCACACCTCAAGCTTTTTGTGCACAATTAAACCACTGCCTCTTTGAAATAAAAGGAAAGCAAACCATCTTTATGGTGTCATTATTTTACATATAGTTGGGTTATTTTCACTGTAAGAATATTCAACACTGATATCAATACATCAAAAAATGTCTCTGTGCAAAATCGGTTTAAAAACGAACAAGTTTGGGACACTGTGTCTGTGATTTGAATCGGGGAATAAGCCGTGACGTGACCAGTGTTGTACCGAGGCAGGTATCACCGACAGAACGTGTTCCCCTGTGTCGCGAGCATTCACTGGGCACGGCGTGAGGATCCAGTTTACTCCGCCCCCATCACAGACATTAGACATGGAAGGAGTGATGTTTTAGTGTTGTGAAAAATGAGTGTTGTTACATTACCTTTGAGTGTGAGGGTTGCAACAGAAAATGATGCATTTATTGTTCTCACGTGGTATCGGACGGGATTATTGGAACAATCCAAGGACATTTTGCCTGATAATTATTTGTATCCTCCTGTAACTTTACTGTACAGAGACCTAAAACCTCCAAAGTTTCAGGAGTAGTTGGTTGTTATAAGAAGTATTTGTGAACTCAAAATCAAAAACGTGGGATACTGTTTATCAATGATTTGGAGAGCCCAGCGTGTGCTCCCAACGCAGGGGAAACAAACTGTTTGGAGACATTGAAACAATGTACGCTGTAGATGGCCGGGACAGACCATCATAACACTTATAAATGTCTTAAAGAGAAACTGCAAAGAAAGTCGAGGTGTCAGTGAGTCCAGTTTCCTTCAGCATCCAAAGGCTCAGAAACAAACTGACAGGAAGAGGTCTGCAGACAAAGACACGACTGAATCAGAGGACACGTTCCTGAGAGTGAACAGCTGTGTGATGGCGGCTCACAGGACAACAGCTTCAAGCAGCTTCATAGTGGTCGTAGTGAGTCTCAGTTTCAGCTGTGAGGAGAAGACTTCAAGCTGCAGGTCCTTTAGTTCATCACACAGGATCTTTGTACGCCGTTGAGTGGGTGAAAGGACGGTTCCACAGTGAGTGGCATCAACTGTCAAACATGGAGGAGGAAGTGTGATGGTCTGGGGCTGTTTGCTGGATCCAGGGTCGGTGACTGGTACAGAGTGAGGGGCTCCCTGAACCAAAACAGCTACCACAGCACTCTGCAGCACCATGCAGGACCCTCTGGTGTGCATCTAGTCTGTGAGGGCTTCATCCTACAGGAAGATAATGATCCAAACATAAGTCTGAGCCGTGCCAGAACCACCTCAGGAACGAAGAACGAGACGGTAAGGTTGTAAACATGGAGGTCCAGCACAGTCTCCAGACTGAAACCCCATCGAGCTGGTTTGGGATGAACTGGACAGAAGAGTGAAAGCAAAGCAGCTACAAAGTCCACAGATATGGGAGAAGATTAGACTTCTGTTGTAGACAGAATGCAGCGGCTGTGTTCAGCTGTTACATCTGCCAAAGGAGACACTTTAAAACATATTCATATGATTTTTTATTAAATAAAGGTAGCATGGTGGCATGCCTGTTGCCTCACAGCAAGAAGTTCCCGAGTTTAACGCCGCCATGTGGGTGGGGTCTCTCTGTGTGGATGTTCTCCACACGAGTGTGTTCTCTCCGAGTACTCCGGCTCTCCGCCACAGTCCAAACACATGCAGGTAGTAGGGTGAGTGTGAACGCTTGTTTCCCCACCTGTCACCCTGTGGCAGCCGGGACAGGCTGCAGTTTGACTGTAGCCCCTATAATACATAACTATGCAGCCCAGTGAGTATAAAATCCACAAAACTACACATCAGGTTTTTCAGTTCCAAACACGGGTGTAACTTCAGTTGGTTTTGTTTTTTGTTGCTTAAATTCACACAAAGTGTCAGAAACCTGCAGTGTGATGAAAACACTGGTCACCAAACTTCAAATCTAATTTTTCAGGATTTGTTGGGTTAACCCTCTGAGTCCAAAATATAATTGGACACTTTTGACTACAGTTTGATTTTACGTTTGTATTTTACCTTTAATTTTTTTCTCCTTGTTTGGTATCGTTGTTGGTCGACATGGTACATTTTTTGTGATGTCCTTAGAAAATTACCATTTCTTCCCACACAAACGTGACAATAGTACTCAGGGAAAAAAGAACTTATTTATATAAATATATGTCTATATCCACCTACCTATCTATGTATAGATAGGTAGGTGGATGGAATTGGAAATTTTAAATATTTGGTTCTGATCAACGAGATCTCAGATTTGTTAAAATCTTTAAAGACGAGTGAATGTTTTGTCCTACCTGGATATAAGGTGTTAACCAAATACCTCTTCAAAAACTGATTATTGCATTTTTCATTAACCAAGTCAAGACCATCTAATTTAATTTTATGTAAATTTGGAGTCGGTATATTTGAAAATTTGTTCTTTATCGTATTTACAAGGACTATTGGGATATTCTGTGAGACCTTTTTATAGAGCTCGGACGAGCAACTCATGTCATATTTCTCATTAAGCCTGTTTAATTCAAGTATATCTCCATTTTCATCCATTATATGTGTCACAGACCAAATTTGTTTTGTCATCCATTCTTCCACAAACATAGATTTCCCCCGATTCAGTATCACCCTATTGTTCCACAATGGAAGGTTGTGGGGACTAAAGTTATGTTTAAACATTAATTTCTAATTTAACAAAACTTGTTGATGAAATTTGGAAAGTTTTATGGGTAGTTTAGAAATTTCAAAATCACACACTAAAAGGAATTGGATCCCCCCCAACTTTGTTGAAAATAAGAGATGGTATCAAGAACCAGATCTCATTATCATTTTTTAAGAAAGATCGGAGCCAATTAATCTTTAATAAAATGCCATTCATTATTTCAAAATCGATTGCTTTTAAACCCCCCTCTTCATAATCTTTTATCAAGTCCCTGTTACTGATATAATGATGTTTATTTTTCCATATGAAATTAAAATTCACCTTATTGATGTCTGTTATAATTCTTGGTGGGATGGCTAGGGAACAAGCTGGATAGATTAATCTGGACAAAGATTCAACCTTGGTCAACATTATCCTGCCGAACAACGTTAAATCTCTCTGTAGCCAATGGTTCAGAGTTTTTTTGCATTTGTCAATTGTATTCTGAATATTCTTTTCTTCACTATCAGCCATGCATTTAGTTATCCAGATTCCACGATATTTCATTTCATTTTTGACAGGTATATTGTACAAAGAAGAGTGAGAACAATTGTGGATACTCATGAGTTCACATTTGTCCAGGTTCAGCCGTAGTCCAGAAGCATCAGAAAAGATCTTTATTGTATCTAAGGCCAATGGAATTTGTTCTTTATTTTTTAGAAAGATTGTTGTATCATCGGCAAGCTGACTTATTATTAATTTGTGGTTATTTATGTCTAATCCTTTGATGTTTGAATTTATGACAGTAATAGCAAGTAATTCAGTGGCTACAATGAATAAAAGATGTTAGCATAACATAAACAGTGAAGCTGGAGGATGAACGCTAACTTTTTTCCTCTCGATAAAAGTTAACTTGAGGGTTCCTGATGGTTAGAGACAAATGCAGTCGCATGGCAGGATGCTGTAAACGGACCAAACTTCAGTCAGGAGAACAACTGAGATAATCCATCCACAATACGAGGTTAGTCATTAATATACTGCTGCATGGGCTGGGCTGCAGCTACATGGTAAGGGTTTAAACACTGAGCTTTAAAGTGAACAGTGATGATGAAAACGGAGAGAGACCGACAGTGATCACTGACTATTTTAGGGGTGTTTCAGATTAAATAGAACAAGATACAAAGCTTATTTTAATAAACAACAGTGTCATATGCAAAGCTAGGATGGCACTGGGGGTGGCAAGAGAGCATTTTAGGGTGGCACATGCCAGCCCATGCCAACCCCGTAGATCTGCCTTGTCACAATATCGACGCAATATCGTCACTAATCGGCTTCCATACTTCAGTCCCGCTGCCTTTGAGGACGTGACGGGTCGGGTCTGTGGGCGGAGCTCGGGTGGTGGGTTCTATGCTGTGATTGGTTGGGAGCGGCTCTTTCCCCGCGGTGCTCCTCCCTGACTCCCCACCACATTCAGTCCAGTACCGGCTGCGGAGGGTCGAGTCTCACCGGGGAGCGTCTTCAATTTGTCCACATCGAGCACCGAGCAGCCGCCATCATGGCTCTGACCGCCGACGCAAACTTCCAGAAGCTGAAGCAGTGGCACGAGGCAAACGGCGCGAGCCTCAGCATGAGGGCCCTGTTCGAGTCCGACCCGGAGCGCTTCGGCCGGTTCAGGTGAGGACAGCCGGAGGACGTATCCCCGTGGTTGGAGGTCCTTAGCGCTCCGCCCGGTTATTGATTCTACTTCTCGGACTGTGACCGCAGGTGTCCGACAAGGTCACCGATCCGCTCCGCGCGTTTCCGCTGTAAGCCCCCCCACCCCGTACTCCCTTCGTCATCATCGCCCCCCCTCCGCCCGGGTACTGAGCCCGAAAACTGCAGACCAGAGGCCCGACACCCGGTGGCTCCCTCCTCTCCCGATATGGGTTACTGTTAGCTGCTTGCTAAAACGACTGCTTCCATTATCGGACAGTCTGCAGAGATTTCCTGTTTGTGCCGAACCTGCGCACGTGCTTACTAAGCGTTCACCAACACACCACGAGGCCCTCGCAGGTGGGTCTCAGGTGTGGGGTTGACCTCATACTGACGTTTACGTTGCAGACTGTCACGGGAGCGACAGGTTGCCTGTGGCGCGTCTGTCCGGTAATGGAAGCAGAAAAGCTGAAGGAAGTTTCAGGTTTTCTGCTTCCATTATCGGACAGACGATAATGGAAGCATTAGCCCTGACATCGGGCGAGCCCCCCGCCGGGCTCGCCCGATGTCAGGGCGGGATGCGGGCGGTAATGAAGCACAGGAGCCGGGGGGTGGGACAACCGGGCAGCGGGTCTGCCCGCGGGTACGTGCGCTGTGACGCATCCGCAGACAGACTGAGGCCCATGTGCTGAGGGAGTCTGAGCAGAACCATCACAGGAGGCGGTGTGAGGCGTTTCCTGGACCCTCACACTGTGAGCTGAGGGTGATGCTGCGGTCATCACCCTCAGGCGGTTGCTCTGTTGTTGTTCAGGTCCTGTGTTTGGCTGCTCTGTGCGTGTCTGTGAAACTGGGTGTAAATAAAGGTTTTTGGCTCTGCTCACAGCACCACCCTGCAGACGGATGATGGCGACATCCTGATCGATTATTCCAAGAACCTGATCAACCAGGACGTCTTGGCCATGCTCCTGGCCCTGGTGAGAACACACTCGGTCTTTGATTTTGAAAGGCAGCTGGAGCTCACCTGTAGCAGCAGGTTCAGCTAAAGGTGAGCGGAGGAGGCGTGCCTTATCTGCTCAGAGCTCCAGTGAAACAGGAAGGTTTCCACACTTTATTTGGAAAGAGAAGCGTTGCGCCACGGCACCAGTGGCGGGCGACGTGTCGACATGTCACCGCTTCCTGGTGGTGAAATGAGCTTCCTGAAGTCACCTGATTGCTGCCCGTGTGTTTCCTGTGTGCAGGCCAAGTCTCGGGGGCTGGAGGAGGCGCGGGAGAGGATGTTTTCCGGAGAGAAGATCAACTTCACCGAGGTAACGCCTCCTCACACGTCCACGTAGAAACTAAAAGGGGAACGAAGGTCACGTGACCGCTTTCCTCTAGCTTCACTTATCCTGACATCATTAATCCCACGTGTTTATCAGGTCGATCGAGCAAAGGTTTGTAGAGCGAATAAATGATTCAGGTGTGTGTGTGCACTCGCGTTAAAGTACACCTGCGCAGGCTCGACCTGTACGCATCTAAATCCCAACTGACACTCAAACGCACCACGATGGCTTTATTTTGTTGGTTTCAGAGACGCTCTTCATCCTCCACCTGACACCGTGCAGACTCAGAGCTGCTGACACACACACACACACACACACACACACACACACACACACACACACACACACTGAAGGTCAATGTATTGCTCAGCAGTGGCTGATTGAGCAGCTCCTGATCAACACGATGGATCACAAATCTTAAATATTTACGCAAACACGTTTGTATCACTTAAATCAGGCTGTGTGGTGACGTCATCGATCACAGGAAGCTGTTATAATTTTACCAAACACTGTAAACGGCTCCTGTACCAATAAAGTTCAGCCTGTTTGAACGTGCTGATGGATCCTGACCTGATCGGGGGATTCCACAGATCTGATTGATCAGTATGGTGATGTCACACCTGCTGATCTCTAACCTGGGAGCAGGGTAGGGTCACAGCATCTGTTGCCATGGTGATATATCCCAGTGTGAGGTGGCCCTCAGACTCGGAGTTGACTCCGACATCAGCGCGTGCGTTTGTGAGGGGGTCGCTGCTAACCCCGTTGTTGTTACCGCATGCGCTCACAGGGCCGGGCCGTGCTCCACGTCGCTCTGAGGAACCGCTCCAACACGCCGATCCTCGTCGACGGCGAAGACGTGATGCCCGAGGTCAACAGGGTGCTCGACAAGATGAAGGCGTTCTGCCAGGTGAGTGTGTGTCTGTGAGCGTGTGTCAAGGCGTGTGACGCCTGGAGGTCGTGACCTTTGCGTCGTGCGTTTACAGAAAGTTCGCAGTGGTGAGTGGAAAGGCTTCAGCGGGAAGAGCATCACTGACGTGGTGAACATCGGCATCGGAGGCTCCGACCTGGTGAGTGACCGCTGAGCTCTCGCACGCGCCTCAGCAGTCATGTGACTCACTGTGTTGTGGTGGTGTTCAGGGCCCTCTGATGGTGACGGAGGCTCTCAAGCCGTACTCGGCGGGAGGACCGGACGTTTGGTTCGTTTCTAATATCGACGGGACTCACCTGGCCAAGACGCTCGCCAAGCTGAACCCCGAGACCACCCTGTTCATCATTGCCTCCAAGGTCACACACGCCTAACTCCTGGGTCTGAGCGTGCTCAGTCAGTTGCTTTCAGTTTCGAGAGACTGTATTGGTTTGAGTTACTGTTTGCTAACTCTCCGTTCCTCACTCTGACCTTCTCAGACCTTCACCACCCAGGAGACCATCACCAACGCAGAGTCCGCCAAAGACTGGTTCTTGCAGACCGCCGCCGACGTGAGTAGACCCGAGCCTGATGCAGCTGCTCTAAAACACACAGTCGCTTTAAAATGGAGGGAGACGGGGTCAGGGGTCAGGGGTCGGGTGGTGATCTCTCCATCATGCTCACGAGCTTCTCTCCTCTCATCCTCCACAGAAATCTGCTGTGGCCAAACACTTTGTGGCTCTGTCCACCAACTCAGTGAGTCACACACACACACACGCAGACACACACACACGCACGCAGACACACACACACGCACGCAGACACACACACACGCACGCAGACACACGCACGCACGCAGACACACACACACGCACGCAGACACACGCACGCAGACGCACGCAGACACACACACGCACGCAGACGCACACACGCACGCAGACGCACACACACGCACGCAGACACACACACACGCGCGCAGACGCACGCACGCACGCACGCAGACACACGCACGCACGCAGACACACGCACGCAGAGGCACACACGCAGACACACACGCACGCAGACACAAACACGCTCACACGCAGACACAGGCACGCACGCAGACACAGGCACGCAGACACAGGCACGCAGACACACGCTCGCACGCAGACAGACACACACACACGCTCTCATGCACACACAGGCAGACACACACACGCTGCTCTAATCAGATCATCTGCAGCCTCTCTGTCTCCGCCTCCTTCAGGCTAAGGTGAAGGACTTCGGCATCGACACGGCGAACATGTTCGAGTTCTGGGACGTAAGTGCGCCTGTTACGATGATGATGATGAGGAGGAGGAGGAGGAAGAGGATGATGTCACTATGAATGCGTGTGACTCGGATGGTTTTCAGCGGCGGGCTGGTGACGTGTAACCTGGGTAACAGGTTTTTGCGCCGACCCTCGTTATTTATTTAATAATATTCGTTTGTGTTGATTCTGGCTCCTTCACAGTTAAATTCATCGCTTTTCTTTAGATTTAAGGAGCTCGTCATTTTTACCGTAGTCGGAGTTCCTTCGTGTTTCTCGTGAGGTCGCTCCTTCCGTGACCTCGGTTAACGCTGCCATCCTTCTGCTGAAAACAAACTGAGAGAAAGCGGCTCAGTGCGAGCTCGCTGCTTCCTGTCACTGCTTTTATTTTGACGATCTGCTGCCCTGCCTGTGCTCTGATTGGTGGAGTGACTGTGTGATGTCATGTTTGCTCGTCCTCAGTGGGTCGGAGGTCGCTACTCGCTGTGGTCGGCCATCGGTCTGTCCATCGCTCTGCACGTGGGTACGTCTGTGACTCGGCTGTCGCCGGGGCAAAGTTATCAGTCAGTGATGGTGTCATCCTGTCAGAGGAAAGAAGGATTATTCTGGACTGAGAATCAAGCAAAGCTGCTCTGCAGCGATCTGAGCTATGTGCACGACTGAGTTGATGTCCCTCCATCTGAGAGCCTGATTAATAAACTCTGGTTTGTTTTGTGTTTCAGGCTTTGAGAACTTCGAGCAGCTTCTCTCCGGAGCTCACTGGATGGTACGCCGCCGTCTCTTCTGCTTTCTTGCGAGCGAGTTACTTCACGTTCGTCCGCGGGACAAAAACGGATTTCAACACGTGTTATTTGATCGTTGCGTCACTCTGAAATGTTTCCACGCTTCCCGTCAAGTTACTGAACAGGACACTTTCACAACTCAGGCTCGAATGTGAAAGGCGAGAGAATGGCGCCCTTTGTTTCTGCACGCGCTCTGTGCACAATACTTGCACACGCTCTGCTGACTGCAGGTGAGATGTTCACCTGCAGTCAGCAGAGCGTGTGCAGCCTGACAGCAGGAGCATGAACCTAAACTCTCCTACCCCCTCCTCCCAGGACAACCATTTCCGCAGTGCCCCCCTGGAGCAGAACGCCCCCGTGCTACTCGCCATGCTCGGCGTCTGGTACATCAACTTCTTCCAGGCAGAGACCCACGCCATGCTGCCCTATGACCAGTACATGCACCGCTTCGCCGCCTACTTCCAGCAGGTCAGTGACGCAGGGAGGCGGGTCTGCGGGTGTGACGCCTGCGTCACGTAACGCGCAGCAGACCACAGAAACCGTACATTACATCAGACTGCGGCGTGGGGGTGGAGTTTCGTGTTCGTGATGAATGTCGGCGCTGATGACCCGTCTGTTTGGTCTTCAGGGCGACATGGAGTCCAATGGGAAGTACATCACCAAAGATGGCGCCCGCGTCAACTACCACACTGGACCAATCGTGTGGGGCGAGCCGGGGACCAATGGGCAGCACGCCTTCTACCAGCTCATCCACCAAGGTGAAGCTCCACCCTTTAATTATGTAACAGTGACCGCTCGTTAGTGAACATCAGGGCAGCTTATCACACCTGCAGCCCCAGCACAGGTCACACAAACCTTCATGATCCACGCACAGGTGAGTTAAAATGGTCACAGACGACGTGCCGCGTACCTGGAGCGCCCGAGCCTGAAGCTCCTCCCCCTGTGGAAACACCTGTACAGGTCCTTTTGTAAACATAATCAGATGTCTTTTATTTAATAAGAGACGTGAGAGGGGCACACCTGAGTGTCTTTGATCTGCTGCTTATTGATCTGAGAACATTCGAGATGCTGTGATTGGATACCACAGGGCTCCTTCCACAGATGATTGGTGGCGTCGAATGCCTCCCCCCCCCCCCCACAGCAGAGGGAGCCGGATTATTCTGGATCACTGAGGCCAGACAGAGTTTTCTTCTTTGGTCTGATCTGATTGGAGCTCGCCGCCTCGTGCGTCTGAACAGCCTGTGATCAATACCCAGAGTTAACAGACTGCTTGTCCTTCCTCAGGCACTCGTATGATTCCTGCTGACTTCCTCATTCCTGCTCAGTCTCAGCATCCAATCAGAAACAACCTCCACCACAAGGTCTGGACATTTAATGTTACCTTAGCCAGGCTGAACTGATTAGCTGGAGGAACCGAGAGCACACCTGGATGATGTAACGCCTCACGGGTGTTGTGTGCTTCATGCAGATCCTGGTGGCAAACTTCCTGGCTCAGACCGAAGCGCTGATGAAGGGAAAGACTCCGGACGAGGCCCGGAAAGAGCTGGAGGCCGCCGGCATGTCTGGAGACGCTCTGGAGAAGCTGCTGCCGCACAAGGTAAGAGCGCACACCTGGACACACCTGTGTGTGACCATCAGAGTAGAAACAGTCAGGTGACTGTACAGCGTGTCGACGTTCCAGCGTTTAAATGATGTTTTTCTCTGCAGGTGTTTCTGGGGAACAAGCCGAGCAACTCGATCGTTTTCAAGAAGCTCACCCCGTTCATACTGGGAGCTCTGGTCGGTGAGTACTGGCTTTTTAATCAAACGTGCTGCTGTGGGCGGAGTCACTGCAGGTGATCTCCGGTTACTGTAAACTTCAGTTGCACCAATAACGTCTCAGGTGTGTCCATTTAAAGAGGAGGAGTCTGACACAGCTGTGCTGTTCTTTCAGCCATGTACGAGCACAAGATTTTCGTCCAGGGCCTCATGTGGGACATCAACAGCTACGACCAGTGGGGGTGAGTCACACCTGGGCGGGGCTAAACTCGGGTTTAAGGTAGATTAAGCTTCCACGTTTGGGTTTTATTTTACAATTAAACATTAATTTTTTTTAACGATCTTGAACGGTCACTTTGCTGCCACTAATAGACCTCCATACATTCCCTTTTTTAAATAACTTAAAGTTGTTGGGTTTTTTGTATTTAAATTAAAACAATGAATTTTCACTGTTTCTTTTATCACGTCTTAAAACATGTATTCAGAACTGCTTACCCTTCATCGTGAGTCCGTCTTAGTCTAGTTTTACATGTTTTCATTTTGTGCTTATGTCAGGTAACCTTGAGGGTCTTTAAAGGCGCCTTTTATTATTATATATCCGGTCGTTAAGTGGTGACGCGACGAATCCTACTTCCGGGCCTAAAGTAGTCTGCGTTTAATATGGCTTTTGTGTTGTTAACATGTTTAATGTTTTGTATTTTCTTCTCTTTGATCTCAAAAAGCTCCTAAAACAGTCAGTCATCACTGTTGACCTCCCTCGGCTTTTATTACCGCTAATCATTTATTTAAGCTCAGTTTTTAAAACCTTAGGATGTAGCTACAGCCCAGCCCATGCAGCAGTATATGAATGACTAACCTGGTATTGTGGATGGATTATCTCAGTTGTTCTCCTGGCTGAAGTTTGGTCCTTTTACAGCATCCTGCCATGCGATTACATTTGTTCCTGACCACCGAGAACACTCACGTTAACTTTTATCGAGTGGAAAAAAGTTAGCTTGTTTATATTATGCTAACATAGCTGTGTCGCTAGCGGTCACGTAGCACATCATTATATACCAGCTAGCCCAACTTCAGTAACCCTACAAACGTCACTGCTGTTTAGTTTTCTGTCTTCATTTATGCTGGAAGTGATAACAGAGCTGTACGTTTGAATTTGTTTCCAAAACCCCGCAGTCAGGACATGCTATGTTGTATTTAGATAGAAGCTAGCGAGCTAACTCCCTGCTAACTTGTAACTCCGTTAAATGTCATAAATTCCTGTTTTCATGGATGCCTGGATGTTAAACTCAATTGTTACACCTGGTAGAGCAGAACGCTGATCATTTTATTAAAGATGAAAGACTTTAGACAGTTTTTCAACTCTCAGTAATGCCACAGTGATCGTTTGATATATGGACCTGCAGCGGAGTTTAGACCCAGACACGGCTAGTGACGTCAGACTTAACGACCGGATTTAGTCAAACTTGCCTCATTGGTACCAGCGGTCTTCCGTACGTTTCCCTTACAAAATAATTGTTGTTGACCAACCAGCGTTGCTGTGTAAAGTTGTGTTGCTGACCCGCCTCTTTCCGCCGCAGGGTGGAGCTCGGGAAGCAGCTCGCCAAGAAGATCGAGCCGGAGCTGAAGGACGACTCGGAGGTGACCTCCCACGACTCTTCCACCAACGGCCTCATCAACTTCCTGAAGAAGAACTTCGCCTGAACGTCGAGCCCGCGTTAGCAGACCTCATCCTCCATCCTCATTGGCTGAATGATATTTGTCTTGTCGTACGCTGTGAGCACTTCCTGTCTGTGATCTGTGTGCTAAGAGTCTTCACGTGTAGACGAGTCCTGAAAACGTACACGTTTGTGTAGGTGACCATGCCCAGTCAACCGTGACTTTCAAAATAAAAGCCTGTTTGTCGCCAACGCTGTGTTTGGTTTCATTGTGAGGTCGCAGGAAATGCTTCTGTCCAATCAGTGAGCTTGTTTAAAGGAGAAGTCGGCTTCAGCAGTCAGGTAATTACTGATCAGGTGTGATTATGTTGGACTGGCCTCGCTGGACGACGGGTGGTGGTGGGGGGGGTGCTGAGCTGAAGCCTCGCGCTGATGTTTGGGGCGGGACGAGGGAAATGCTGTTGGCGCTGCACAACAAGGTGACACATGAGCAACAGGTAACGCACACCTGTAATGCTCACTGGTGCTGATTTTACACACACACTTATCACCCAATCAGAGGTCAGCAGTACCTATGCAAGTCATAGATTCTCACATCAAAGCAAATTTAAACTCTTCTGTGACAGAGCGTGGCGACTCACAGCCAAACGACTATTTTAAACCTTTTCTGGTGGAACAAAAGCACCTGATCCCAGTTCAAACAGGTGAGTTATGACACAGCGTGCCTCTGTACAGGCATTCAGTTCCTGCGTCAGCCGGTGAGCATGTTTATTTTAACATGACTCACTGCAGAGCCTCTAGTGGACATCAGGGGAACTGCAGGTGTGGAAGCGATGAAGGGTGCTGAGTCTGACTTCCTGAAGTTGAACAGCTGTTATTAATACGTTTAAGATAAAGTAGGATGATTTTGATCTGGATCAAGCAAAGGTGCTCTTATTTTAAAGCCCTAATATTGAATGAACTCTTTAAAGCCTGCTAGGAGTTTAACGTTTGTGTGGAGCAAACATTGATTAAAAACAGCCGCATGCCTGCTCCGACCTCCGTGCACGAATGCATCGTTTGTGCTTCAGCGAGCATCAGCCCGCTCAGACTGGACGAGCAGGAAGCGAGGATCAGATTTCTGATGGCTGCGCTCCAACTGGCACTCAGTTTATCCTCAAGGGTTTTTTTTGCACTAATAAAGTGGAGTAAAGTATTTTGTCTAGTGTCAATTATATCATCAGTTATATCGTTATTGCAAATTTTCAAATGTATATCGTGATAAATATTTTTGGTCATATCACCCTGCTCTAATTACCAGGCCTCTGGAGAACTTCAACACATGCTGATGAGCATGATCACCACCTGCACTCATGTATATATCTTTCTACGTAGCACTCTTAATTCTTATTCTCATGTATATATCTCATGTATATCTCATGCACATATCTTTCTTTCTACATAGCACTTTAATTCTTATTGTTTGCACTGAAGCACCGCAGCAATTTCCTAATGTTGTAAACCTCAACATCTGGCAATAAACCCCATTCTGATTCTGATTCTGATGAGGCCATTTAAATCAGCTGTGCTGGATCAGGGACATGTCTAAGACCTGCAGGACACCACCTCGAACAGACTGTAGTTAAAAGAGGACAGGACGCTGCACAGTGGGAACATGGAGCTGTCGTGTTGCTGCCATCCGATTACAAACAGGCTCGTATTCTTATTAAAGATGTTCGTTTAAGTGGAAATATCTGAATTACACATTATCCTGAGTTTTTTGATCAGGGTTGAATTTATTCTGAAGTTTTACTGAAAGTTAAAACATCAATAACTCAGAAAGGTACAATTTTACTTTTATTTTGAAATTTTAATTTATCCAAACTTCATGTGTGACTTCGTAAAAGCTTCAACACTCGAGCTTAAACGAGACACTCTGAAATAAACACACGCTGACCTCTGCGAGCCTCCATCTTTTATTTACAGTCTGTGTTTTACTTCTTCAGAGGTCTGAACTAACCTTCACCTCCTCATGACGAGCAAACAAGTGGAGGAGGCGTGGCTTTAAACCCCCCCTCAGGTGAGTCACATACAGAATTAAAAAACAAACAGGGAATAAACATGCAGCTCTCAGGAGCTCTGAGGCTGCTCGTGTCCTCCTCGTGGAATAAAAGCAGGATGTATAACATCCACACAGCTGGTGCTCCACGGCAGCCTCACGTCTAAAAACATCTGGAGCGCGAGCGTCTTCAGTCCTGAGGCTTCACGAATGCTCTCTTCACCTCCTTCTGGTTCTCCTCGTCCGCCTCCTGCGCCGCTCGCTCTCGCTTCGTTGCAAACTTCTTCTTCATGCTTCCAACTAAACTCTCGTACCTGCCGAGAAAAACAGCAGATGAGAGCCTCGCCTCACACACTGTGTGTGTGTGTGTGTGTGTGTGTGTGTGTGTGTGTGTGTGTGTGTGTGAGAAATGAGCTACAATAGGAACACGCAGCGCTTCAGCATCAGAGGGAAACAGTTCGTACCTCAGAGCCATTTCTTCATCTGTGACGTCTGTTTGCATCCGGCTCAGGTCCTCCTCTTCCTCCTCCTCTTCCTCTCTGGGGTTCATCAGAGCCATCAGCTTCTGCAGGGACACACAGGACGGTTCCAGTTTAAATGCTGCAGAGCAAACACTCAGAGAGACTCGTCGTCCTGGGGTCAGGAGTCAGGGGGTAGGACAGAGGACCCAGGGTGAGGAGTCAAGGAGTAGGACACACCTGAAGCCTCCAGGTGACAGAGGCAGGGTCGTACTGGGATGCTTCTGCTGCAGTTGTACAGCTGAGATCTTACAGCAAAATTTAAACATGAATAAAACAGCTGGTCGTTTCCATGGTAACCTTCAGTCAGACAGTCCATGCTGGTTTTAATCGAGGCTGATTATTGTTAAAAACACGAAGAACAAACTAATGTTTCTTAGCTCTGTGTCCTCCCAAACACAGCAGTCAGGTAATCTGACACTCCGCGAGGTCAGGGGTCAAAATAAAAACAGGAAGTGGGCGTGAAATGAGACACACCTCGACTTCAGGATTGAAGCCTCTGAAGGAGAGTCGGCCATACTTCAGATCCTCGCAGGGAGCGAAACTCCTCTCCTCGATGATCAGGTTCCTGCAGGAGCAGAGACGCCACAGTATTAGGAACACCTCCAGAATAACATCATCTGCCTCCATGATCACATGACCTCTGACCCCTAAGTACTTAAATCACACTTCACTGTGTGTTCAGACTTCAAACCAGACTCCATTCAGAAAACTGCACATTAAGCAGCTGCATGAAGAAAGTCCTTTAACGACGGTGCGGCGAGGCTGTTATACTCCTAGAGTATTTAAAAGTAGAATGGGAGGCGGAGCCTTCAGTTTTCAGGCCCCTCTCCTGTGGAACCAGCTTCCAGTTTGGATTCAGGAGACAGACACTATCTCTACTTTCAAGATTAGGCTTCAAACTTTCCTTTTTGCTAAAGCATAAAGTTAGGGCTGGACCAGGTGACCCTGAATCCTCCCTTAGTTATGCTGCAATAGACGTAGGCTGCCGGAGGATTCCCATGATGCATTGAGTTTTTCCTTTCCAGTCACCTTTCTCACTCACTATGTGTTAACAGACCTCTCTGCATTGAATCATATCTGTTATTAACCTCTGTCTCTCTTCCACAGCATGTCTTTATCCTGTCTTCCTTCTCTCACCCCAACCAATCACAGCAGATGGCCCCGCCCCTCCCTGAGCCTGGTTCTGCTGGAGGTTTCTTCCTGTTAAAAGGGAGTTTTTCCTTCCCACTGTCGCCAAAGTGCTGCTCATAGGCTCATATGTATTATTGTAGGATCTACTGTACAATATAAAGCACCTTGAGGCGACTGTTGTTGTAATTTGGCGCTATATAAATAAAATTGAATTGAATTATACATTTTGCTTGAACTAAAGTGGGCGGAGCCTGAATGACGCTCATACGTACTCTTTAGCCTTGAGCTCGGGTAGGTCCAGGTACCAGTGCTCATCACTGATGATCCTCCGCTCGTCCTCCTCCAGCTGCTTCTTCGTCTCTGCATCCAGACGTCTCTGCATGAACTGTGGACACACAAACGTCACCTTCAGCTGACGTTTCTGTGAGGTTTTAACCACACCTGCGCTCATGAATGATGATTTTACTGCACTCAGCTGTGATTGGCTGAGGTCTCCCTGCAGAGAACCACAGCTGTTTTTCTCAGTGTGAAATCTTCCACATCTGCAGACCAGATTTTTAAAGTAAAGGTGAAAATCAGCTGAGAGGGCTTCATTCTGATTGGTCAAGGCATCAGGCCGCAGAAACATCTTCTCCACCTTGGTTCAGCCTCCCCAGGAAACAAACCAGCACCCTGCAGGTTATAACCGCCCCCTGAACGTCATATCCGGTTCTGATACAGTTTTTAAAGCATGAATTTCAGCCGTTGTTCCCATTATTAGTGACGTAACACAAATACCTGAGCATCCACACCGGTTCAGATTCGCATCACGTGACAGATCATTTTAAAGTCAGAGCTTATCTTTAGTGTCTCATACTGGCACACATTATTTATTAATAAATTACATTTACAGCCTGTTATTAACTCTGCTGCACGCCGATTTACTCTCTGGGTCACACTTGACATCGCGTAATAAAATTCAGCTTCTGTGTGAGATTTAAAACTTCATGTGAAGCAGAAAACCTTAAATCATCAGATTTCTGAGTGGAGTTATGCGCCGGCGCATTACAAAGCTAACGTGCTGCTAGCTGCTCTCGCGTGTCCGTTAGCACGAGCGGCTTCACTCACCTTCATCCGCAGCAGGTTTTTGGACAGCTTCACCGACTCACTCGCCATCTTTAATCCAAGAGAATGCGGCTAACCGAACCAGAGGACCCTCGGTGCTACACACCGAGCTAACGCCACGCTAAACAGAGACAGAAAGAACCGAGCGCCGAGCTGCTTCTCCAGCCCTGCTAATCGAGCTCTGATGTGCAGCCCAGGGGCGGATCTAGAGAAATTTTCTTAGGGTGGCATGAGGGTGGCAAAGAAATCAAATGGGGTGGCAAAATCAAAGCCTTTTTTCCCCCAAACACATATGCAGGTGGTTACATGTGGTTAAATGATTCAAATGCAGTAAGTATACACGTTTTTCATATAGATATAAATTCAAATTCAAATCAAATTCAAATTTTATTTGTCACGTACACAGTCATACACAGTACGATATGCAGTGAAATGTAAAGTAAAGTAAGTAAAATTTTATTTATATAGCACATTTCTAGATAGACATCACAAAGTGCTTTACAGATATAACAGATTAAAAGACAAAAAACAAACAAAGTTAACAAAAAGCAATTTTAAAAAGATAATTTTTTAGCTGTTTTTTAAAAGTAATCAATGAATCAACGGATCGTAGGTCCTGAGGAAGGGAGTTCCAAAGTCGAGCGGCCACAGTAGCAAAAGCTCTATCACCCCTAGTTTTCAGTCTCGTATACTGAATGACAAGTAGGCCCTGACTACTCGACCTCAGAGACCTACTAGGGGCAAAGGGCTGCAAAAGTTCAATAATATATGGTGGTGCTTGTTGTCGAAGAGCCTTAAAAGTTAAAACCAAAATCTTAAAATGGACTCTAGATTCGATAGGAAGCCAATGTAACTGCTTAAGCAACGGTGTTATATGTGAATATTTAGAAACTTTCGTTAAAAGTCTTGCTGCAGCATTCTGAACGATCTGCAGACGCTCCAAGGAACCTTTGTTTAAACAAGTAAACAGGGAATTGCAATAGTCCAATCGTGATGAAATAAAAGCATGAATAACAATCTCGAGTTCGGTATAGGATATTATGGAGCTCAATTTAGAGATATTTCTTAAATGATAAAAGCAGGACCGAACAAGAGATTTAACATGACTATCTAACGTAAGAGCAGGATCAAGGATAATCCCTAAGTTCCTGACAGATGGTTTTACAAACGCTGAAAGAGGACCAAGAGCATTTATTATACTGGGTCTATGTCTATCTGGGGCACATAAGAGGACTTCGGTTTTGTTATCATTTAGTTGGAGGAAGTTTTCAGCCATCCAGCCTTTAATGGTTTCCAAGCACACATTTAAAAGCCGCAGCTTAGAAACCTCCTCCGGCTTAAAAGATATATAGACAATGCTTAGACAACTGCTCGTGACCTAAAGAAAAAAAAAGGAAAAGGCTATGAATAAGATAGGAAATAAATATGAAAAATTAAAAAGGGTAAATTTTACTAGGAAGGAATAAAATATAAATTAAGGTTAAAAATGAAATAACTGTACAACACAAATTAGAATGAAGGGTAAATTTAACTGGGAAAGAATAAGATAAAATATATAAATTAAAGTTGAAAATAAAATAACTGTACAACAAAATACACAATACACAGTATAGAACTATATAAGAATGTATGAAGAAATATAAATAAATAAATATATATATATATATACACACACAATAACAGCAGGTGTACAAGTATTAACTGGAAATGAAGAATATAATGTCCAGTGTTGTGCGATCCACATTATGTCTTGTGCAGTGCAAATATGCTTAAAGTGATTTAAGTGATGAAGTGAAAACAATGTCCAGAATGTCCAGTGTGTGTAAGAACTGTATGTGTGGGTCAGTACTGTGTGGTGGTGTGATTGAGAGACCGTATCGCCTGCGGGAAGAAGCTCCTCCTCAGTCTCTCTGTGTTGGTCTTCAGGGAGCGGAATCGCTTTCCTGACCTCAACAGAGAGAACAGTCCGTTGTTGGGATGGCTGAGGTCCTTCACCATCTTCCTGGCCTTGGTCCAGCACCGCCTGCTGTAGATTGAGTGCAGGTCAGGGAGCTCGGAGCGGATGGTGCGCTCAGCTGACCGCACAACCCTCCGTAGAGCTCGTCTGTCCTGCATGGTGCTGTTCCCGAACCAGGTTAAGATGTTTCCCGTCAGGATGCTCTCTATGGTGCACGAGTAAAAGTTCCTGAGCACCTTGGAGGGCAGTTGGAAGTCTCTCAAGCGTCTGAGGTGGTAGAGACGCTGACGGGCCTTTTTCACCACGGTGTTGATGTGACAGGACCATGACAGGTCCTGCGTGATGTGAACTCCGAGGTATTTGAAGCTGTCCACTCTCTCCACTGGGCACTCGTTGATGACGGGGGTCTGGTAGTTCCTCTCCTGCTTAGTGCTGAAGTCCACTATCAGCTCCTTTGTCTTACTGACGTTTAGAAGGAGGTTGTTCCTCTGGCACCAGTTCTCCAGATTCCTAATCTCCTTCAGGTAGGCCGTCTCGTTGTTATCAGAGATCAGGCCCACCACGACGGTGTCGTCAGCAAACTTGATGATGGTGGTGGAGCTGGTAGTGGCCACACAGTCATATGTGTACAAAGAGTACAGCAGGGGGCTCAGAACACACCCCTGGGGGGCTCCAGTGCTGAGAGTGGTGGAGGCTGAGACATGTCCGCCCATCCTTACTGCCTGTGGTCTGCCAGTTAGGAAGTTGGAGATCCACTGACACATAGATGAGCTGAGTCCCAGATGCTCCAGCTTGGTGGTGAGTGTGGAGGGAATTATGGTGTTAAATGCAGAGCTGTAGTCTATGAAGAGCATTTTAACATAATTCCCCCTTCTAGTGTCCAAGTGAGTGAGTGATGTGTGGAGAAGATGAGAGATGGCATCGTCTGTGGAACGATTTGGACGGTAAGCGAACTGTAGTGGGTCCAGTGTGTCTGGTAGTGAAGAAATGATGAAGTCTCTGACCAGGCGTTCAAAGCACTTCATCACTACTGAGGTGAGGGCTACAGGGCGGTAGTCATTGAGAGAAGCAGGGTGGGGTTTCTTCGGGACAGGAACAATGATGGACTCTTTGAAGCATGTGGGGATCACCGACTGAGATAAAGAGATGTTGAATATCTCAGTGAACACAGGAGCTAGCTGGTATGCGCAGTCTCTTAGGATACGACCTGGGATGCTGTCTGGTCCTGCTGCTTTCCTGGTGTTCACTCTTTTGAAGGCTCTCCTTACTTCATGCTCGGAGATGACGAGCACGTTTCCGGTGCTGGCAGTATCTTCCTGTCTGCAGCCGTAGTCTATAACTTAATTATTGTCTGTAGCCCACATGATTACACACTTTAGTTACATAAACCATGTGAGTTTTGATGCTATGTACTGTACAGCCTGTATGATAAATACATATGTAGCCCAATGAGTATAAAATCCAGAAAGCTACACAACATGGGGCGCTTCATTTACAAACACAAGTCTAACTTAAGTTTCACTGTTTTTGTTAGAAAACAATCACATTGTTGCAGCTTAAATTACACAAAATGTCAGAAATCTGCACCGTCATGAACAAACATGTAAACCTCATTTTTCATGATTTGTCGGATGAACCCTCTGAGGTCTGAAATACAACCAGATATTTGTGACTCCTTTGAGTTTACGTTTGTGTTTCACCCTCAGATTGTTTCATTTTATTTTTCCCCCGTTGCCTTGTTTGGTGTCTTTTCAGCTCAACTGACTTTAGTTGTTTTCACTGACATACTGCATTAGTGTTACTGATCTGAAATCACACAAAGAACTTAAGATCCTAGTAGTATTTTATACTGTAAAAAACCACAGACATGTTGGGTAAATGTTTATAACTTGAATTGCAAATATAAAATGTACATTTTGTAAACATAAACAACAATTTATCTAAAAATGCAGCCAATACACCGTTTTGGTTTTTTTTTTTTTCATTTTGTACAACCATTTAAAAATATTACTAAAACTAAAATGAGAGAACAATCAGGTGTGGCAATAAGATGCCCCACAAATGATGTGTGTCAGTAAAAAACAAGCTTGTCCACCAAAAGACAGAAGAGCACAGGGACAAACCTGCAGGCCCGACAACAGCAGGTGTATCACTCCGCTGGTTTTCTACTTAGTGACAGTGTTTACGTTGCAAATGTGCCTCTGTGACAGTCATTAGTGCCCTCACTGACACACTAAACAAAACGACTACACAACAGAACAACTACACAACACAACACACTAAGTAAACACTCCACACTAAACGTCACAAATCTGCCACATCTAAACTCCCTCTCCCTCTCACTCTCTCTCGTCACTCCCCAAACTTTTCCCTCTTCCTAAACAACCAAATCCCACATGTTGACTTTTATTTTAATTGGTCGACATGGTGCATTTTTCCACCAATAGGAAAGAGGTGGCTTTTTTCCTTTCTTTACTGTTTTCGTGCTGTCCTTACAAAACGCTTAAAACACACACACGTGACGACAGTATTTAGAACAAAGCGTGGCTGATATATATGATCATAACTCTGGATTTACTGGCCTGTAATTAAAATTTAAAAACTTTGAAGTCTGAACTTTCAATGTGGCTGAAACAGAGACTCAGCGTGGCTGCAGCTTGTTGCTGTGTCAGCTCACATCAGTCATGTGATCTGGAGGTGCAGCGTGTCCGTGGACCACGGAGGGTTAATAACACTCACCAAAAAGCCGGTCCTGCTATGGGCTGAACCATTTGTTACTGGTGCAGGGGGAACACTATGCAATATATTCAGTTTTAGCATTTATATTCACCGCTGACTGTAACTACGCTCAAACTGTTAATGCGATCTTATTTTAATAAACAACACTGTCATATGCAAAACTGGGGTGGCACTTGGGGTGGCAAGGGATCATTTTAGGGTGGCACTTGCCACCCCATGCCACCCTTCTAGATCTGCCCCTGGGAATCAAATGGGGTGGCAAAATCAAAGCCATTTCTTTATACATATGCAGGTGTTACATTCTGTAATATGCATTATAAATGGTTAAAATACATCAAGTGCAGTATAAGTAAACGCATGTTTTATATAAACCTTCTTCTTATTTTCTCAAACTACATAATTAAACATCTCAGTTACATAAAACAACTCCAGTTTGGAATTTATGTACTGTATCCACCATATAATAAATAAGCACGTAGCCTAATAACTATAACACCCAGAAAGCTACACAACATGAGGAGCACAAAGTCAAAGTAAACTTTATTGTTATCTCTGCACTGTAAACCCGAACAAGTTGACTGAACTTAAAACTTTTGTGGAAACTGATTACCTCAAAAGATTTAAGTACACAAACTCATATCTTCTAAGTATGGGGGTACTCAAAATTTGTATTTATTGTTAACCTAAAAATTTAAAATTATATTTTATTAATTGAGCTTTACTCAAAGACTGTATACTTTAATTTCAATATTTTTGTGTTTCTTATTTTGATGCAACACAATGCAATTATATTACGGGTGGGTTAGGCAACGGGTGAAGTGTCTCGCCCAAGGACACAATGACCGAGACTGTCGGAGCCAGGGCTCGAACCGGCAACCTTCTGATTACAAGACAAACTGCCAACTCTTGAGCCACGATCGCCCCAATTGAATAAGTAAGGTTGGTTTGAGAGAATGTGACAAGCATGACCTGTAATCTAGCAAAACATTCAGCAGTGTAGTGGGTTACTTTGTAACGAGTTAGGGTACTCCACTTTTTTTTTTAAAAAATGTACATTAACGTGTTAGCTTCTTGCATTACATAATTTGTATTTTTGTTATTTTTCTAAAAAAAAGTAATTTTTTATTTCATGACTTTATCTCAAAAAGAAACTAAATCTTGACTTCAGCCTGGTTTTTGGGCCACCTGCAGGATAGCCATAGTGCTGTGATACGCCTGTGCCCTGCTCCTGACCTGTGTGTGTGTGTGTGAGGGTTTTCTAAAGAGAGGGTATTTTGTTTGTACAATTTGGTAGCTGCTAAGGTATTAAATTGTATTTAAAAAAAATCCATAGCATTTTATCTTACTGGCAGAATTTAAGTAATGCAAAAATACACTTACATTACATGTCTAAAAGAATTCTGGGTCCTCCTCCCGCAGGTATACAGGAAGGGCACGAAGTACTGCAGTGCGTTTCACGTTGATATCAGGCCCCTCCTAAAAAGGGAAAAGAAAAGTTCATTTAACGCAAAGTTTTCAGGTGTCATTCTTTGGGGAGAATACATGTTTATGAAACTGCATCAGACTCTACTAAATTTTGGAGACTTTTCTTTTAAGATACAACCTTTCTGTCTCTTGTGACAGAGAGTCTGTTTCTTAATCATTTGACAAAAACCCTACACAGTATTTTAAAATAGTGTTCTCCAGATCAGAGCTGTAATCTATATAGAACATGGGGTTCAAAGCAAGGAAAAATTGTGTGTTTATCAGTGAAACTTTTAATTTGTGTTAATTTTATCATTATCATTATATGAAATCTTCACCTTAAGGGACTTAATGAATGGTTTCTTCTAAAAAGTAGAAATGATTGAGTCATTTCACATCATATGAAAATATTAATTTTTAATACAAATTTGGCCCTACAAAAATGGAAACTCAGTGACAAAGATAATGGAGATTCTCTAAACACGAGCGAATATCACAGTAAAATTGTTGATTGTGATTTACACATTGGATGTATCCTCAGTGATTTGGTACAATTATACAACATTTTATAAGAACTGAACAACTGATGAAACAACTTACTTATGTGACCACATATGAAGTGTTATAACTTACCACAAAAGGTGAACTGTGCCACTGACCCTTGGTAGATCTGCACATGATAAAAAAAAAAATGCATTATAAATACTAACACAGCTATTAATAATTAGGGGTACATTTAAGATGTTAATGTCACAAAATAAAATAGACTGGTAGAAAGAAGTACAAGGAAATGGCAATGGGGGGAGCCATGAAAATAGATCTTTTCAACATGATTCAGTGTGACAAAGCCAGGGCATGATTAAAAAAAAACAGGTTGTCACGGTCCTGGGTCAGTGACCCAGTGTTTTGAGTTTCTTGTGCCTCTGAGTTTTTTGTATTATGTTCTTAGTTCTCTTTGTTGTCCCAGCTTGTTCTTTAGTGTAGTGTCTTAGTTTGGTGTTCTTGTATTCTGTTTAGTTCTCAGTATTTGGTAGCTGCCCTCTGTGTTTCTTAGTTGCTCTGTCTCCCCTAGTCTAGTTTGCATCTGTGCTAATTCCTGTTTTACTTTGAAGGTCTGTGTCTCATGTGAGTGTATCCTACTTTGCTCCCTTGTCTCGTCAGTTCTGATTTCTCCCAGCTGTGCTCTCCTTCTGTGTCTCATTCCCCTCGTTACTTCCCATTGTATTTAAACCCTGTGTTTCTCTGAGTCAGTGCTGCGTCGTCCCTCAAGCTGTGTGTTTCCTCGTGTGCCTCTCTGCAAGGTGTGAGTTTATATTTTCCCAGTTTAGTAGTGATGGGCAGATGAAGCCCCATGAAGCACTGAAGCTTTTCATCCAATTGGTTCACCCCAACGCGAAGCTTCATGAAGCTTCATTTGCTCTAGCAGGACACCTACTGGACGTAAAAATAATAGCTGGCATGAATTTGAAGAGTGTGGCATTTTGCACACAGCCTGTAAATGTCAACAACAAAAGGAGTGTGTAAAACATCTATATTGTAGTGATGCAGTATACTGTGTATATTTATACTGGCAGTATGGAAAATGATTATTTGGAAATGCTTGAAATGGAAATGATCATTTACTGTGAGGTGAGGTGTGGTTGGGGTGTGGACAGTAGTTGTGCTTTTGTAACGTTGAGGTATGGACAGCTACACACTGAGGCTTTGAGCCTCAGTCCTGCCTGTTCACATTTTATTCTATAAAAACTACATTTTCACTGCTTTTATGACCTTTTTAGTGGGGAGAACATAGCTAGGATTTAATGATTTAACAAATCTTTTGAATCCTTTGTCCTCCACAATGCTAAATGGCTGGGAGTCCTCAATCACCATGCTAACCAGGTCTTCATCTATTTGAGATTGTTCTCCTGAGGAAAGACAATAAAGACAAAGCACAAATATAAATATCACACACGTAACTTATAACAGTTGTATAATATTGTTAGATCATTTAGTAACATTACTGCATCCTATATTATCATTGCATTTGATGGCTCACCTGGTCTTGCTCCACAATCGGTGTTCCCCTTATTCTCATGCAAAGCTCTGTAGTGCCTAAGCATGGATGAGGTGTTGTTGTTGTTATATCCCAGCTCCCTGGCACATAGCAAACACTTCACCTTGTACAAAAGTCAAGACAGCTCAACATAAATTGTATTGCACCATCAGTATCATGAAAATACATCTTCTGTAGAAATGTACATACCTTGTTGGGAGGAATAAGATCAAAATGTTCCCACACAGGGGAGGACATCCTCCTCTTCTTAGCTGGCTCCATTCTCTCCTGACTTTCTCTCCTCACTCTCATAAACCTCAAAACTCTCTCCAAACTCTCACTAACCGCAACTCTCCATCAAACACCCACATTTTTGAATGAAGTCTGAGGGGTTTATATCGCTGTCATATCTCGCGGCAAAGTTTGAACCACTTCATGAACCAGTCACGTGGTACAGCCGGGCAGCGAGGCTTCGGACGTCATCATTTTCAGCTCCTCCCATAAATGAAGCAAGCCTCGATACGCGCTTCGCGGAAACGCCCCCTCCATTACTCGACACACGCTCCGAAGCCTCGATACAGAACGTCCCATCACTACAGTTTAGTTTTGTATGCTCGTTTTCTGTGACCAGCAATTAAAGCTGTGATTTTGAGTTCATCCCCCGAGTCCTGCATTTTGGGTCCAACTCCTGCCTGCCGCACAGCGATTCATGACACAGGTCTTTTAACCTAAAAATGTTTTAATGGCCATGAAGAAAGGTCTCTTCAATAGATCTTTCAACTCACCTGTGTTTACTGTCTCCACTTGAAATTAATTGCAGTCTGAATTTTTTTTTTTTCTGTCTTTGTCTTCGGTCTTCAGCCTTGGAAGAAAAAATAAAAATATTGAAAACCTTATTAGCACACTAAATATACAACACCTTGCTATATTTCAATTGTTTTAGATAGAAGTTGCCACTGCTAGCTAAGTCACTTTTGAATGATGCTAATGAGAAGAAAAAAAAAACTTGCCGAACAATGAGGGTGCTGTTGTAAAAACGCCAACTTTCTTGCGTTGGCAAGGGGTCGTTAAAATGTCACTAAGACCCTTTCTTTGTGTGATTCTTCGTAAAACTGTTTTAATCGGTTAAAACTGTAAAACTGACGACATCTGTTCGAAAAAGAGCGCGAACAACAGCGAGCAACTATTCACCACCTGGGTCTGTGCTTTTTAACACAACAGCGCATTCGAAAACAAGTTCTTGGCTGCAACATATTAATATACTTGCTTTTTTAAGGAAAAACTACACATAACGAAGGTTCCGTTTTACTTACAAGTTTCTCCAAATGTGTTCTCCAGTTGCTCGAGAAGGGCAGCCATATTGAACAGAATTTTCTGTCAACGTCGTTCAGGTTAGAGAAAACGTCATGACGTACACATGCGGAGCTCGGAAAAAAAACATTTACTCAAAAATCATAATTAAGAAAGCAGTATTTACTCTTAACTTCTAAGCCATGTACAATTATAACTGTTTGAATCGTTAACCGAACAGAAAAGTTTTAAGTTGTTTTAACTTTGTGAGGAATTTCAATTGTTATATCCACAAACTTTATAAGTCAGGTAGACTGTTGGGGTTTACAGTGTGCTATACACAGTACAGTATATAGAAAGACGACACAACGAGGGCTGTGAGTTCGAGAGTCCGATGGCTTGCGAGAAAAAGCTGTCATGCAGTCTGGAGGATCAGGCCCGATGCTATGATAGCGTCTGCCGGATGGAAGGAGAGAAAAGAGTCCATGTGAGGGGTGTTAGGGGTCAGGCACGAGGCAAGAGGCCTTACTGATGCAGCACACAAGATGTCCTGTAGCAGAGGGAGAGATGTTCCGATGGTCTTGGCAGCTGTTTTAACTACAAGTTTCTGACAATGACAATAAAGACATTCTATTCACACTGCTTTTATTAGAAATAAATGATCATGAATAAATCAATAATGATCAATAACACTCTAAGGAGTCTGTATCTGTATGCTCATTTATATCCTATCTATCAATCCCTAAATGTGATCAGCTCCTGATCCTTGGACTCACCTCTCAGGAATCTAAAGCCCCTTTTCCATTAGTACCTACTTGGATTGACTCGGCACGGATCGACTGGTTTTCCATTACAATCAAGTACCTCCTAATGTTCATGGTCGTTGTCATACGTTTTTTTTTTACATTTTTATGTTCCCCTAAAAAGGTCCAGGGGATGAGGGGAAATAACAAAATCTGTCCGGGTCAAAAAAAGGAGACAGAGAGACAAAATGGTTAAATTAAAGAGTTTTAGGGGAGTCACATGATGGAGCGTTTGGGAATGGCCGTGCCATAGAGAGTCTCTGACCCCCGTCGACCCTACATTAGTTTTAAAACAAGGTAAACGCTCCCAAATAATATATTTCCTCACTGCGGTGACTTGCTAGATCAGTGTCCTCGGATTTATTGAGAGACATGGCCACAGGAACTAAGAAGAAGAGCGTGTAAACCCGAATCTCCACGGTGGCGGCGGGGGAAAGTAATGCTAGCAGTGCCAAGGTTAGCCTTGCTAGCCAAGAAGAAGGGCCAAAGATGGATATAAGCGGCCTGTTTGCCGAAACGACTAAGCTTGGAACTATCCTAACTAGTGTTGCGGCCGATGTATCTCACATCAAGTCAGATATGGTGGAATTTAAAAACGCTATAAGTGCAATCCAAATACGGATGACCGAAGCTGAGGGCTGCATTTCAGATGTGGAAGACAAAATGAGGAGCGTAACAGAAGATAATGGCAAAACGCTAAAAAGCTTGAACAACTTTGGGCCCGAGTAGACGACCAGGAAAACAGAAACCGCAGAAAGAACGTTCGGCTTATCGGTCTGGAAGAGGGTCTGGAAAGTGGTGGCAGCATAAATGATTATGTGATGAAGATACTCGCGGATGGCCTAGGTCTACGAGGGGAGGAATATGAGCTGGAAAGATGCCACAGAAGTACGAGACCACGCCCGGGACCTGGTCAGCCACCTCGAATCGTGCTGGTGAGATTTCTCCGTTACACTGCACGACAAAAAGTTCTCATGACCGCTAAGCAGAAGAAAGGAATACTGTGGGAGAACTGCCGCTTGTCATTTTATGAAGATATGACCGCGGAGCGAGCGGCGCAGAGGAAGCTTTTTTCCCCAGTAATGAAGAAGCTATGGCAGCATCAGATAAAGCACACCCTGGCACATCCAGCAAAACTTCGATTAACATGGAAAGGCCAGCAGAAGAGCTTTGATTGAACCGGCTGTTCAAACCCCCACAAGGCTGCCCGCTGGGATTGAAACGATGGGAGAGGCGTGAGTTTCTCAAAATGGGCTCATTGAGTCAGCATGGATAAGATCTTGGAAAGGCTACGGCTGCCGTGAATACTCAGAATAAGATCTCTGACTGCAGACTGGATGACATCTCGGGGAGGCACACTGCCGTGAGTTCTCAGAATCGGCTCCTTGAACACAAGAAATGACAACATCACAGAACGCAAGTATGGCGAAGCTCGCGGCTCTCCAACGGGGGATTGAGAGACCAGTGTTGGACTGTAGAACTGCTTTGAAATTCATATGAGTTGTTTGCACTAAAGTAAAAACCACCATCACTTATGTGGATACCCCTTTGGCGCCAGCTGCAAGGCTGGAGCCGAACAACAACACCCTGATAACGACTGTGTTTAGTCTGTTCTTCCCATTCCATGCAAGGCCACCTGGGTTGGCTGGAAGACTGTTTACTTAGCCTGGCAGGGCGAAGGACACTGTCTCAGCTGAACTATGGACATACACACACATACATATACTGATACTGATAAGCACTCACTGACGCATCACCCTCCCTACCCCGGGTCCAACGCCACCTCCAACGCTTACCTCCCCTCTGATGTGGACATCGGGTCAGCTGGAGGTGCAGTCGAAAGATTGCAGCGGTCCAGATCAGATGTACACACTGGAACTCTTTCCCATGTTGCTGTCTGTGTTTATTGTGCTATGGTGTGTTGATATCTGTGCATTCCTGTATTATCCTTCTGTGTTACACATTTCAATTTTTTTTTCCTCCCTACCTAGCCTGACCTGTCTCCCCAATGTGATGTTTGTGTATTGTATGTACGGTCGGCAAGGTCTGTCATCTCGGTTGTGGGCAAAAGACCTAAAACTGACAAATAAAGGCTATCTCATCATCATCTCTCATATATAAGAGACAAATATTGTTCATTTAATATGTTGGCATTACTAAATTTGGCTCAATGCTTACATATATGTGTAAAAAGCAAATGTACGAGCTGTGATAACTGTGTCTGATAGAATGAAGAGTAGACTGATATATGAAATATTCCTTTATTGGGTGAGAAAATCAGACCATGTCATAACTGCTGTAAGTCACACAGAATAGATATCAGAGCCTTAAACAGGCTGACTTCTGCTAAATGGGTCAAACTGGGCAGAAAGTCTACAAACACATAACATCCTTATAGAATATGATGTAACACTATAGATCAACTTACCTCAGAATATATAAAGCATATAAACAGTTACAGCAATATGATGCAACAAACACAGCAGCTACTGATCCAAAATCCTCAAAGCTTCATAGAACTGAAACAAACATTTATTTTAGCTCCATTCTGCTGCTGATACAGACTTTAGGTTTCTGAACATTAAACTTGTTGCTGCCTTTCATAGTGTGTAACTTGAAGGCCCTGAGTACTTTCTCCCACACTGAAAACACTGGGATGATCACATTATTTGAACATTACCTAATAAGACTGATTCAGCACAGACAGTTATGTTAAACTTTCCTAGCAGTCCTTCACAAACAGGGAACAGTCTGTCTATTCTCTCCATCTGTCAGCTGCTGCTGGCTCTTCCTCCTCCTCTTCCTCACACACTGCTGAGTTTGTCCTGGTGGATCATCAGGGCTGCAAAGCCTCACAGATGATGTGCAGCAGTGGGTCCCTCAGTCTGTCCTCACTCTGGACACTTGCAGTCGTCACACATGGAAATCAAATGTGTGATAAGCTGCAGGATTCAAACACAAGTGTAACTTATAAACACATGTTCATACTTTTATTCCACAATCAGAGAGAAAGAAACAGAGAGAGAGTGCAGGACAGACAGACAGGTGGCAGTCTCAGGTGTACACACTGCTACACAACAGCACCAGAGAAGCAGGATTTAGTGTTTGTGTTATTACGAGTGTAAACAAGAAGAGTCCCAGATGGTGCAGTGGACACATGTGTGACTGCTGTGATTAAAGCATCTTTCTTTCAGCTTAACGAGTGAACCGTCAGCTCGTTCAAACACACGTTAAAGTCCGTTTGGCTCGACACCACCGAACAGAGGCAGCAATATAACATAGCTCACATTAACAGTGCAGTGGATCCTGCTTGTGCCGTGATGTTCAGGACTGCAAACCGAGCAGCATCACTGACTTTCAGCTTGTTGTGTTTGTGGATATATGACTGACTTTAATTATCCACAAAATCATCACATCTCTGTAGGATTAAGGTCGACTATTGAACGGCGTATATTTTGAAGTAAAGGCTTTAAAACCAAGTTAACGCTGAAAGTACAAACGTCACTAATGTCACATATCTTTGCCGACATGTGGCCAACAGTAATGTTTTAATGTTCTTCATTATTAAACATTCGCACATAGATAAGTGACGTCATATTCAGTACTTACTTTTGACAGTTCACTCTTGGCCACTCCCTTCTGCCGTATTTTGTGCCTAGCAGGGCGAGGGACACTGTCTCAGCTGAACTCTGGACACGCACACACACACACATACACTGGTATGCACACACTCATCCCCCCTCCCTTTCCAAACGCCTTCGACGCTTATTCCCTTCCGATGCTGACGGTGGATCAAGGAGACCAGCGCACGCAGGCCCGGATGTGCTGTCTAATTCGGCTGTCTCTCACCCTTTACCCGCCCCTGTTGCTTGTCATGTGTTTCTTTGGTGTATTAAGAGTTTTTTCATGTGCAGAGGTGTTTTTTCTGTTCTCAAACTGATCTCCCTGTTGGAGCTCAGTCTGGGGGGAGTTATTTTTTTTCTCCTTATCTTTCCTCATGTGGTGTATTTTCCATTGTTATACCTCTCTGACCTGTCTTCCCCATGTGATGTTTGTGTAATGTATGTATGGTCAGAAGGGTAAGTTGGCGCTGGCAAAGGTCGGCAGCCTTAACCCAATTTCCTTCGGGGTCAACCTTCAGGATCAATAAAGTTTTATTGAATTGAATTGAATTGAAAATTATCCACACCCACCGCCGCGCTATGAATTGTGGGACATATGGGACCATGAAGCGTGCACCGGACCACGCTTGATATTTGGGGAAATCGACGGCGCATTTGAAGTACACTTCGAATTGGGACAGCCATCGTCGCGTGGCGGTGACGTAACCGCACTCAAAATGCGTACTTCAAGCGTGCAGACCCTGAATTGGGACACAGCCTAATTTGCATTTACGTGAAATGTTGTCTTCACTTGTATTAACATGTTTTTGGTATGAATTCTGCTGTCTGTATTCTATGTATCATATGGCAATAAAAGTAGTTTTATCTTCAATCCATTGTTTATTTGCTGAATTTTAAAGCAATTACAATTTTTTTAACCCAAATATGACTGTAATGTAACCATTGTGATGGGTTATGAGCTTTCTACCCAATTTTTGGTAACCTCAACTTTAATCAATGGTCAATTCAACCCAGTTTTTGGATAGTTATCCTAACCCAGTATGCCAAATCAAACCAATAACCCAGGGTTGGCTCGGTCTATATTTGACCCAGCACTGGGTTACAAATGCAGTTATTTTTAACCCAGCAGCGGTTAGTGTGTATTAAAGAATGGTAATGATCAACTGCTTTTCATCCAGAAAACTGTTGTTCATGTTAGCCAATGTGAGCAACATTTAGCCAACTTGTGCTCTCATTTTAGTTTTATTTTGCCCCTCACCCCAACCAGTCATAGCAGATGGCCCCGCCCCTCCATGAGGCTGTTTCTGCTGTAAGTTTCTTCCTGTTTAAAGGGAGTTTTTCTTTCCCACTGTCGCCTAGTGCTTGCTCATAGGGGGTCATTTGATTGTTGGAGTTTATGATGTAGAATTTAACTGCACAGATGTAGAATTAGAATTAGAATTCAACTTTATTGTCATTGCACATGCACAGGTACAGGGCAACGAAATGCAGTTTGCATCCATCCAGAAGTGCTTTAGTGATATAGATATATTACAATATATATTAGCAATAATATAGATATGTGAGTATATTACAGAAATGGGTCTATTATGGTATGTTATAATGTACACGGTATGAAGTATGTTGTGAATATTCTATAACTATAAGTATGTACAGGCTGTAGTGAGTACAAGCTATGTACAGGATATGAACAGGATATAAATATGAAAAACTATACAGAATATGAAATAAATAACTTTACAGAATCTGAGATATACAGCTATACAGAAATGGGAACTATGCAAGTTGTAAACAGTTGTAGGATTAAAGATTATCGAATGTACAGAATGATTATTTACACAGAGCTATACAGTAGTGCAGTTAAGATAAGTGAGATATAATTCCTACAGAGGCTATATAAAGTGCTAGTGGTTGTGAGTGGTGGTTCAGTCCATGCTATTATTGTGTGTTTGAGGGTACAGTTGTCCATTGTGGGGGTGTGTATGTTCAATCCATGTGTTAACGTGGGTCAGATGTCAGGAGGCAGAGTTC
Organism: Simochromis diagramma; assembly: GCF_900408965.1. Classification (NCBI taxonomy): domain Eukaryota; kingdom Metazoa; phylum Chordata; class Actinopteri; order Cichliformes; family Cichlidae; genus Simochromis; species Simochromis diagramma. The sequence goes on from NW_024386768.1 coordinate 704,009, forward strand.
AGGAGTCTGACAGCTGTGGGGAAGAAGCTGTTCCGGTACCTGGTGGTCTTAGTCCGGAGGCTCCTGTAGCGCCTCCCAGAGGGCAGGAGGGTGAAGAGTCCATGTGATGGGTGACTGGGGTCTTTGATGATTTTCCCAGCCCTTTTCAGACACCGCTTCCTGTAGATGTCTTTTATGGCAGGAAGTGGTGCTCCGGCGATGCGCTGGGCAGTTTTCACGACCCTCTGCAACGCCTTCCGGTCCGAGGCAGAGCAGTTCCCATACCAGACTGTTATACAGTTGGTCAGGATGCTCTCGATGGTGCAGCGATAGAAGTTCACCAGGATGTCTGAGGACAGGTGGTTCTTCCTCAGAGTCCTCAAGAAGAAGAGGCGCTGGTGAGCCTTCTTGACCAGCTTGGAGCAGTTGGTCGTCCAGGTGAGATCCTCGGAGATGTGGACTCCCAGGAACTTGAAGCTGCTCACACGCTCCACAGCCGTCCCCTTAATGTGGATGGGTGGATGTGGGTCAGCATTCCTCCTGTAGTCCACGATGAGCTCCTTGGTCTTCTCGGTGTTAAGCAGCAGGTTGTTTCTGTCGCACCACTCAGCCAGACGATCCACCTCCTCCCTGTAGGCGGCCTCATCGTTGTCACTGATGAGGCCAATCACCGTGGTGTCATCTGCAAACTTAATGATGGTGTTGGAACCATCAGCAGGTCTGCAGTCGTGGGTGAAGAGGGAGTAGAGGAAAGGGCTCATCACACAGCCTTGTGGTACACCGGTGTTCATTGTGATGGTAGATGAGCAGCGGTTATCCAGCCGGACATGTTGGGGGCGGTTGGTCAGGAAGTCCAGTAACCATTTGCAGATGAGGGAACTGATGCCCAGGTCTGTCAGTTTCCTGATGAGTTGTGAGGGGTGGATTGTATTGAATGCTGAACTGAAGTCTATAAACAGCATTCTGGCGTAGGTGTTGTTGTTGTCCAGGTGTGAGAGGACAGAGTGCAGTGCGATGGAGACTGCATCCTCTGTGCTCCTGTTCTGACGGTATGAGAATTGGTGGGGGTCCAGGGTGGGGGGGAGACAGGATTTGAAGTGTGCTAGGACCAGCTGCTCTAAGCACTTAGTGATGATGGGGGTGAGTGCTACTGGGTGGTAGTCATTGAGGCTAGATGGGTTGGAGTTTTTGGGTATCGGGACGATGGAGGTGGATTTGAAGCAGGCCGGTACCACAGCGTGGGCCAAGGACAGATTGAATATGTCTGTCAGCACTCCTGCAAGCTCCCCAGAACACGCTCTGAGAACACGCCCGGGGATGCCATCAGGGCCTGCAGCCTTGTGGACATTGATCCTGCTCAGCACCGCTCCTACATCGGTGGGGGAGAGAGTCAGAGGTTGGTGGTCTGGCGTCACGTCTGCTTTGGTAGCCCCACCAACTGTTCTGTCATCATTACACACGAGGATATTTTGATATTTGATGACAAAAAAAGTTGAGTTTGAAGAAGGACCATTACCTAAAACACAGGTGCCAAACTCCAGCCCTCGAGGGCCGCTGTCCTGAAACTTTTCTATGTGTCCCTGCTGCAACACACCTCAATACAATTAGCAGGTTATTAGGAAGACTCCGTAGAACGTGACTGCATGCTGAGGTGGCAAATCAGCCATTTGATTCATGTTACAGTAGCTCATGACTGAATGAACATGGTGCAATAAAAGTGCATTTAGAAGCAAGTGTTTTACATTTACTTACATTTAATTGAGCAGCATATTTGACTGTATGCTGAGGATTGCCTCCAACTCTGTATATTTTTATATATTTTATTTTATTGTTTACTCTGTTTAATTTGTAAAATATGTACACACACACACACACACACACACGTAGAAAAACATATTTAGTATACATCCATCCAGTAATGCATATATTATTATATATTGTACATATATTTATTAGTCTCAGATTTAGCCATTCTTATATTTTGCTCTTATGTTATTGTATTTTTGCACACCTCTGTTGCTTGTGAAGCTCGCACACAAGAATTTCACTCGCATGTACTGTACCAGAGTACCTGCACATGTGATGTGCAGAGATGGGCAGTAACGCGTTACTGCCCATAGTAAGGGATTACTATTGCAAAAACGGTAATTAGATTACTGTTACTTTCCCGTAGGAACGCTGCGTTACTGCGTTACTAAAACTGTGATTTTTTTGCGAGAATGTCTCATGACAGTGACGTAAGCGAGTGTGACGTTTGTGACAACAGCTGTGTGCAGATCAACAATGGATCATATATCGAGTGCAGAGAGAGTATGAGCGTGCAGCGTTTAAAGCGTGGAAGTACTGACCTTACTTTGAGTTTGATTCCATAAAAAGTGACAAAAACATTAGTGTCCGCTGTGCGTGGGAAGAAAACTTCTTTTTACAGCGAAAAAAACCCTAAACTTCCGAGCAAGCACAGAGTAGCTACGATGTAATGGGAAACTCACAGAGAAACTCGCGGATTCTTCCACTGACCGCGGCACACCTGCACCAGGGTAAACCTCCGCCTACCCCACTCCTGCTTTACAGGTGAAAATAGAGCAACAGGACCGCTGAGTCTTTGACTTTATTTATTTTCTGCTGTGTTTTACTTGCATCTATTTGAAAGACTGAGTGTAAACACAAAAATATTTTATTTTATGTGCTGGAATGTGCAGAAAATAGGTTTAAATGTTAAACTAATTTCTTCCAGTCAGAGAATGTTGCATATAATTAAATGTTTGCTTGATGCATAAAGTTAAAAGATTAAAACTAATAAAACAAGTTAAAAAAAGAGACTTTTCCATTTGATTACATTTTGTATGATGGATTATGCAGAAAAAGTAGAATTGGGCTGAAAGATCTATCGCTTTATCACCTCATTCAGGTTGCAAATCGTGTTTTTAAAAAGTAACTAAGTAACTAAGTAATTAATTACTTTTGAAAATAAGTAATCAGTAAAGTAATGGGATTACTTTTTGGGGGAAGTAATCAGTAATTAGTTACTGATTACTTTTTTCAAGTAACTTGACCAACACTGGTGATGGGACAATAAAAGTGATTTGATTTGATTTGAGATCATTTTTTCTTTGCCAAATGATGAAAAAAGTGACCACCTTATAATTGGTTCACATTGACAGAATTTATTTGTCTTTGTTGGCCTCTTTATAAAAATGTCATGCCCTCTTTGTATTTCTCCAGTAGTTACTCTTGAATTCTGTTTCTATGCGATGTTGTTAACGTTTACTAACTGGTGTGAGTGCGGGGAAATGTTAGCATGCTCACACACTAGCTAAGCTAACAAGGCGCTGACTCAGTAAACCGCCATATTGATCACCATTGTTGCTCTACTTTACAATACCTCTGCTCCGACTGTGAGTGCCCTCCCTCTCAGCCCATACCCACCCTTTCAGGCACCACAGATCCCAACAGTGACATAGCGAGCCAGTTCGAGTTGGACTTTGCCCTCCCCCCAGTCCTCCAGTGCCAGTCTGGACACCTGGCGTGTACAGTCCAGCCTGTAACTTAACCAGAACTGGTTGTTGCCTCCTGTAAAATGTCGTTTTTGTCTTTTTGATCCACTCGTCCATGCGTGTATGCAGAAGCATAACTGTGAAGATTAACATTTTAATAAACACCTGTCATGAACATACATGTCTTCTTCCCCAGGTGTGCACTAACTGCCGTGCTAGGCTCAGTTTGTGCCCAACATGCTGAGCAGGGGCGGAGCGTGGGGGTGGCTTACTGGGCTTAAGCCCGGGTTGTTTTGTCAGAAGCCCGGGGTCTTTTGGAGTGTAATTTTTTCATAGTTAGATGCCTGGCTGACAACTGTATAAAACAAAAAGTACACACAATATTCGAAGCACATAGTGCACACTGTGGGAATTTACGACTGTGCGTGAATCCCCCCTGATATTGGTATGATCCGAGCTCAGGCACTAAGCAACTGAGCGAGGGGGCGGGGCAGCTGCCGCCTGTGAGTGCGCTGTTGGAGAAACGGAGCCAGCCATACTAAGGAGAGCTTAAGTTTGAGCAGGTACCAAAGCAAATCATTCGTACCGTACAAATAATGTAAATATGACGGTGCATCACGAAAGATTGATATCAAACTGATCACTTGACCAATATTACGTTACTTGCTCTTCAAGTGAATCAACAAATGGCGAAATGAAAAGCCGAACAAATGCTTTTTTTTTTTTTATAGAGTCTTAGCTTACGTGTGTTTATTTCATATTTTCAGTTGTTACCCTCCCCGACTAAATCGGTTTCAGTTATGTACTGAAATATAAGAATGGACATTAGAGGCTTCTTTCAAAGAAAAAACTCAGGTAAATGTTATTTTATAAATTATGCTTTGTATGTTGTTCAGTATATTTCTATGCAAAACAAGAGGGGTTTCAGTACACAGCAGGATATTCACATTTGTAACCAGATATTTACACTTTAGGGAGAAAACATAAAACATTTTTACTGTACAACATCAATTTAGAGTAAACTTTTGTTTTAGATAAATATTAAAATATCTTTTGAATTAGTTAAATGTCAGAATAAAGAGAGACAGAGCTGTCTATTTTTATCACTTTGATCAAATGTAGGAGTACATGTACACTAAGTTTGTTAATTAATAAGAAAACTCCAGACGATTCCATTCTGAGCTGAAGAAGCTTCTGATTGGTTAGTAGAGTCCATGTGAGTAAATTGGTGGCACAGCTGTGGATGCATATAAGGCAAAACACAGAGCCTGTTTCTGTGACATGGGAAAATTAAGAGATGTCAACCAAAACACCAGGAAAAGAACTGCGGAGCTCCATAAGTGTGGCTCAAGTTTGAATACAATTTGGTGCCATTTACAATTAAGAAATACAGACAGTTTCTCTCTTTACTCTTAAAGTTAACAAATATGTTTTTTATATTTATCAATCTAAAAAAGTAAACATTTAGTCTGATTTGATGTTACAATTAAAAAAGTGTTTGTGTTTTGATCTGATGAGTACATAAATATGTGGTTTCAACTGTATATTTGATGATTGTCAGCACAAAGAGGGAGAGAGAGGAGCAGAGAGGGAGAGAGAGGAGCAGAGAGGGAGAGAGAGGAGCAGAGAGAGAGGGAGATGGAGAATGAGGACAGAACAGAGATGAACAAGAGCAGGTGAGACACACATGTTAGTCAAATGGTTGTTTACCAAAAGTATCACCGTATCACAGGTCCTCATGTATCTCGTACCTAGTGTTTCTTTTTAGGTTTGCTATTTTTCAAATTCTATATTTATTAAGTTATGCAGGCTTGTTTGCACAACAAGGCTAAATAATTATATAAACTTTTCTCAGTCTAAATATTGTACTTTGGTAGAATTAAAAAAATAAGTGTAGTGCAGGTCTATGATGATTTTTAGTGCTACTATCATCTAGTTCTGATTCTGGTTCTGTCTTGGTTAAATCCTAAGTAGTCCTGATTTTGAACTGTTGTAGTCCTGTTTTAATTCCGGATCAGTTCTGGGTCTGGTTGAATTGGGGTTTAGTCCCTGTGTCTTGATACAGCCCCGACTTTGTTCTGGCCTTGCTGCTTAATTAAAAAACTAGTTTAAGGTGTCCTGCACATGTGATATATATTTTTCCCTATATGAAGTCATTCTTTTTTGAACAAAACTCAAAACAGAGCCTATTAATCTTTCAGTCATTTCTAACCCCCCCCCCCCCCCCCCCCCCCCCCCCCCCCCCCAAAAAAAAAAAAAATCCCACATGCATACTACCCTTTAGGGCTAAGCCCCGGGTGTTTCAAATGTCTGGCTCCGCCTCTGATGCTGAGGTCCCCTGGGTTCCAACAGGAACCTGGCCATGGAGAAGGTGGCCAACTCTGTCCTCTTCCCGTGCATGCACGCTGCATAAGGGTTCACTGGGTTTATTATCATGTGTGAAATATCAGTGCATCAAGAAGAGAAAAGAAGAGAAACTGCTCTTGGTTCGTCTATAGGATGTTCAGCTTGTTGGCTCTAGAGAGGACCAAAGGGTGCTTCCTTGTGATGAACACCTCACATCTGCATTTCCACAGCATGGAGCACAAATTATGTGTAGGATCTACAGCATGAGTTAAAATGGTAAATGGCTGTATTTGTATAGCACTTTACTTAGTCCCTATGGACCCCAAAGCTCCTTACAGTACATCCAGTATTTCACACACTGCTGATGGCAGCTACATTGTAGCCACAGCTGCCCTGGGGCGCACTGACAGAGGCTGCCGGACACTGGCGCCACCCGGCAACGGGTGAAGTGTCTTGCCCAAGGGTACAACGACCAAGACTGTCCAAGCCGGAGCTCGAACAGGCCACCTTCTGATTACAAGACGAACGGGCAACTCTTGAGCCACGATCGTCCACCAAAGCCCAAATCTGAGAAGAGAATATGCACTTAAACACAGCTGACAGGGTCGGCTCTTCTTCTTCTGCTTGTTGCAAACACTGATTTCCAAAGGCATGAAGAAAAAAAGCCCTCACTGTGTTTGAGTAATTAAGAGTTCTGATCTATGGGCTGATTTAGGAAACAGGATGAAAAAAATGGAAGAATCAGTTATTTAGAAGGAAAGGTAACTTACCAGTAAACAAATCACACTTCTCCAGTCCTCTGCTGAAATCACTGACTGTTACCAAATCACATGATCGAGTTCTGCTATATCTCATAGGATACTGTAACTGGGAATCAGGTATGATCTGTGAGGAATTTTGTGTTAATCCAACTAATGTCATTAATCACATGTGCACATCATCCATCTGTATAAAGTCGGAGTTATTTGGAATTACATCTTGGAAATTAAATCTAATGATTGTAGAACAAAGTTCATTTTTTTTTTGCCTGTGTGGTTTTCTGTAAATATACTTGAACAGGTCTAGTTACCACTTTTTAACACCCTTACGGGCGACCATGGCTCAAGAGTTGGGCGTTCACCTTGTAATCGGAAGGTTGCCGGTTCGAGCCCCGGCTCGGACAGTCTCGGTTGTTGTGTCCTTGGGCAAGACACTTCACCCGTTGCCTACTGGTGTTGGCCAGAAGGGCCGAAGGCGCGATATGGTAGCCTCGCTTCTGTCAGTCTGCCCCAGGGCAGCTGTGGCTACAACTGTAGCTGCCTCCACCAGTGTGTGAATGGGTGGATGACTGGGTGTGTAAAGTGCTTTGGGGTCCCTAGTGGGGGCTAGTAAAAGTGCTATACAAATACAGGCCATTTACCTTACAAGGTAAAAGCACTGGGAATGTAAACCATTACAAACAACTTAGGGATCATATTGGTATTTGTCCTCTTTTTAAACAACTTCAATAATTTTAAAAGTAAAAGATCAAGAGAAGAAGATAAGAAATGAAAGGAGAAAACCAGAAATTACACTCAGTTAATTACTTTCCAGAGCATGTTTCTGAGAGCATACATGTTTCTGGGTCTCCTGTCAGGTTCAGGCAGCACCTTCATCCTCAGCTCTGCTGCTTCCGTCATCACCAGAACTCCTCCGTCAGTCCGTCACACCCGTGCTCCACCAACTCCACCGGCTGCGGTTAAACACTGTTCAAGTTCAAGCTTCTCCACCTTCTCCACCTTTAAGTCTCTACTGTTCTTCTCTGAACACATCTTCGCCCTCTCAGGTCCTCCGTCCATCACTCTCCACTTTCCAGCCTCTCAGAGCACACTTCCTTCCACCTGTCACATGACTCCTCTGTCCTTACTGATGTTATATTCATGTTTCTGTGAGGTGACTTTAAATCAAACGTATTATTATTCATGTGTTTGGGAGGAAGCCGGAGAGAACACGAGAACACGGACAGTTCCCTGTTGTCATTAACAAATGTACTCAAACAGAAGCTAACCTGGCATCATAACTACAGTGCTGACTTTGGCCACGCCCCCACTCACCTGTTGGTTTTTGCCCTGTGCTCACAAACACATCGATAAAAGCTAACGCTCCAGGATCTGTTTACATACTCATGTAAATATGCACATGTGCAAAAATGATGTTTACAGTAAGATGGGTCTCTTATGGTTGATAAACAGATAATCCAAATCTCAGATTAGCTCATAATCTCTGATGATGTTAGCTATACAGGGCACATAAACAAGCTAAGTGACATAGTGAGACCTGAACAGTTTGCACTTTGGCTCATTAACATGAGAGATACAGCGAGCTTGAATCTGATGATTTAACCTGTTGTAATGTCTGCAGTACACAGACGGTTCCAACTGATCTGAGCAAAAACAGCAAAACACAAAAACACCTGCGTGAACAAAAAGGTCTTTGTTCTGTTTTTGAATGTACACACAGTCGTAACTGATCTCAGGTGAGCAGCAGCTTGTTCCAAAGAGCAGCAACTGAAAGCAGATCGGAGATCTGATCCTGGAGCAGCAGGTGCTGACCCCCACCCAGAGCTACCACAGGATGACCAATGACGCGGCTTCAGTACTGTGTGGTCAGATTTCCATGGTAGAGTCAGCCGTTAATCGCTAATCATCAAACATCATGAATCAGACCCAATACCAAAATTACTTTTAAATACTTTATTGCAGGACAGTACTGCAGTACTCTGGGTACTCTGACCCACTGTGAGCTGTTGCACCTCCACAGCTGGCAGGGGGTGTGCAGGGGTTTACCTGCTAATCCAGGTGTGGATGGCCGCTCCACCCTCAGAGGAACTCCTGGATCACTACCTCCTTCAGGGAGTGGGAGGACGCTTCCCCACGCTCGGCATCTCTCAGAGCGGTCAACTCATCCTGCAGCTGAGCCACGGGCCGGCCCAATTGGTACCCGAGGTCCACCAGCAGCTCCAGCAGTGGCGCTCTGTAGCGCGTCAGTCCGTAGCGCCTCACCGGAGGCAGCGCTCTCTGAGCGGCGGAGAACGCCTGCTCCGGTTCGTCCAGGTCCCGGTAGCAGACAGCGAGGGCGGCAAGGGCGGGCACGAGGAGGGTGGGCTTCTGCCAGGGCAGCAGCTTCTCCTGGATGTCCAGCACGGTCTGCAGCAGCTCTGCGGCCGGCCGGAACTGCCCCGCCCGGAGCAGGCCGTGCGCCCGCTGCTGCTCCTGCTCTGTGAAGAAAGCCGAGAAGCAAGGCGAGTGTCTGACGCAGCGCGTGGCGTACAGCTTCGCCAGGTAGTCCTGCAGCGCCAGGCGCCGCTCCCCAATGCTCTCAGGGGAGAAGTTCCCCGAGAGCATCTTGCGAGGCAGCTGCACCTCCTCCAGCTCCTCGTCAAACTCCTCCAGCAGTTTGTGGTGGAAGCGGGAGAAGTCGCTGTAGCGGCGCTCCACCGAAACACGGCGGGAATCGAAGCTGCCAGAACGCATCACCACCACCTGGTAGAGCTGCAAACAAACAGAAAGAACCGTGACCTTTGACCTTTAAAGTTTAAAGTTAACTCTGCTGCAGCGCAAACAGCCAGTCAGAGAAACAGGCTGGACTTCCTGTTCCCTCTCAACGGTGAACCTACCGCAGGCGTCTTTTCTCTGAGACGTTATGCTGACGATTACATTCATTCATAAAACACCGAATCACGACCGATCACCTCGAGGTGTTTTACACTGTAACATAAAGACTCTACAACCATACAAAGAAAACAGAGAAACCCCAACAGTCATGTGACCCCCTATGAGCAGCACTTTGGCGACAGTGGGAAGGAAAAACTCCCTTTTAACAGGAAGAAACCTCCGGCAGAACCAGGCTCAGGGAGGGGCGGGGCCATCTGCTCTGATTGGTTGAGGTGAGAGAAGGAAGACAGGATAAAGACATGCTGTGGAAGAGAGACAGAAGTTAATAATAACTAATGATTAAACACCCAGTGCATCATGGGAATCCCCAGCAGCCTACACCTATTGCACCATAACTAAGGGACTATGTGCTTCGTCCTGATGATGATGCTGTGTTTTGGTCCTCTGGGGCACCATAGACAAGCAGAAAGTTGCTGATGTGTCAGTTTGAATATTTCCTTCATTATGGAGCACATTAGCTTCTGTGACCGCACGGTGTCGGTTACCTGCACTCATCAATGAACAGCTCCCTGACTGAGTTTTACATGTTTGAGGTTTAAAATGAACACACCTGACAGTGTCAGGCAGGGAAACTGTTGGGACCGCACAGCAGGTGGACAGGTGAGTGCAGGAAGGTGTGTTAAAGCTGGTCTTTGGGTTGCTTATTATCTCAAATATGTCTTCATATAAAGATTTCACTGCTCAGCCAGTGCCTCTTATGACCAGAGTTCACCTTTACTGCTTCCTGCTCCAACAGCCACACCTTTGGAAAATAAGCCCCTCCTCCTCAGGTTAAACTTTCACTTCCTGCGGGCTCACCTTCACTGAAAGTTAGCTGTGAACATTTACAGGTTAGCCGCTTTGCCCCTCATCCTCATCCTCTGTCTGAAAGAATCTCTTCTGATTGGCTGTCCCTCAAAAACAGAAGGTATTTCACCTCTATGACATCACAGGGATCCAAGAGTATAAAAACTGCTGAGCAGAGTGTTTGGAGTCGGCTGGTGGGTGTGTTTCGGTGTCTCACCACGTATTTGTGTAGCACGTGCTCGACGATGCGGGTGGAGGGGATCTCAAAGAGCAGCCGGACGGGTCGCTCTCGCTGCTTCACTGCCCTCCAGTTCTGCTGCAGCTCCTTTGTGGTTAAACTGGAAGAGCCGGGCAAGTCCTCTGAAACAGCAAGCACAGCGAGTCAGCACCCACTGCTGGACTGGCACACCTGTGGAAAGGCTGCATTATTAGGGGCGTGGCCTCTTTGACTCTGCGTGCTGCTTTAGCAGCTGCCAGCCTCTTTGAAACCCACCTCCCTACCAGCTCCTCTTTTCACTGTTTCTGACATGAATCATTGGCTGCAAACACATAAATATCTGCCAGATTAAAGCTCAGCGTCACTGTTTACTCAGGTGGAGGTCTGAAATGTGAGTGAGACTTGACCTAAAAGTTTGACGTCTCAGTTCAGACAGAAGAATGAAGAAGAGGAAGGTTAAAGGTGAAAGACGACAGAACCTGGAGTCATTGTGTCCACCTCAGTCAGGTCTTGGGCTCCCTGCTGAGCTTCTGCCATCGGGTCCAAACTGCTGATCTGAGGCCAGAGAAGCTCGCTTATCCTCCTGATGTTCACTCAGTGATGGGCAGCTGTGTTTTCTGGCTCTGCTTCATCTCTTTTGGATTTTTTTATTCCTGTAAAGATCAAAGCTGCCAGTGTGGCTCCTGCAGGTGAGTGAGGGGTTAAACAGGCCCAACCGGGCCTGCCGAGCGTCGCTAACAGAAGAACGTGCTGCACGTTTGCGTGCTGACAGACGAGTGCAGGCAGGAGGAAGTCGACTTCAGCAAACATGCTGAAGAGGAAGTGAAATGAAAGACCAGTGTGTCGTAAATGGTGTGTGAGAGAGGTGCTTGTTTCATGGCTGCGGAGCAGCAGGCGGGTGGAGTTAGCTAGCAGAAAGCAGTGTTTTGCATGCAGCTCCTCTCTGCTCCTCTAGGGGGAGCTCTGAAAGCTCTTTAAGCTTTAATGTCCATCTGCAGGTGCACAGGCAGGTCAGAGGTCACAGGCAGACACCACTGAGTAGTCTTCATTAGATTTACCTTAACATGCTTCACAGTGTTAGAGAGGAACTCCGACACTCAGACGAGCCCTCTGAGCAGCTTTCTGTGACAGAGGGGAGGAAGAAGACCTCCAGCAGAACCAGGATCAGGGAGGCAGACGTGGTTCAGACGATGCTTTCTGTGGTTTAACAGGATAAATCAAGCTGTGACTCATCTGCACAGCTGAACTTTGACCTATGGTGCTCAGAAGGAACTGAGACTAAAGTAAAAATAAAACCAGTCTCAGTGACGGAAATAAAAATGAAAGCCAGACTTTAGAAAAACAGGAAACCTGACCACAAAACTACCCCCCCCCCCCCCCCCAGCTGCTTGTCTCCACCCCTGCATGATCACGTGCCTGGCTCAGGGCGGCAGCAGGGCGCAGTTTTAGAGGAAGCACCTGCGCAGACTCGGTTCTTCTGCGCTGTGACGCTGATCAGCTGTTTCTCCGTCAAAGTGAAAGTAAAAGTGTTCTCGCTCGCGTCGCAGCTCCAGGATCAGCTGATCCGACAGGTTCGCTCTTCCTCCTCCGCAGGTGTCCTGGACACGGTGAGTCAGGTGCCAACATCACGGCAGCCCGAGCCGTTATTCCTCGCTGTTAATAACCGCGTGGGAGGACACGGGTGGAGAGGTGATGGAAACACAGTGGCTGTAAAAGGAAGCAGGTCGCACTGCGCCTGATTTCAGCATCACCAGAGTAAACTCAAAGGATGATTTATTCATTAAGGGAACAGAGTGATCAAACCTACCTGCCTGTGTGCAAAAGTAACTGCCCCATAAACCGGATAACTGGTTATTGTGTTTGAGTCGGTACAGCATTTAGGAGAGGAAGTTCAGTAGAATACAGTAAAATGCAGTAGAACATGCATCGGTTTTGACAGCAGGCAGCTGATGGCGTGCTCAGCATGCCCACTTGCACCAAACAGGCTCAGACACTGATGTCCACTTTTCTGTAAATAGTTATTATCTGACCGACTCTTCCTGTTCCTTTATTTGTGAATGCTGCACAGAGCGAGCGTGGTGGAGGTCTCTGTTTCTTCATTTCATTTTAAATACAGACGTTCAAATATTCTGGTAAGCTCTGGTTTCTGCTCTGACTCTCAGCAGCTGAAAATGACAAGCCGGCGAGCTGAAGACGCCACGGAAACCAGCGAGGTGTTCCAGCTGCTGGAAAAGTACTGCAGCAAGAGGTCAAAACAGCGGTCACCTGAGATGGCAGTGAGGATGATTGCTGCCCGCCGTGTGAAAGGAAACGTCCCAGGTTGGTTTGAACTGTGAGCACGCAGCTGGTGCTTCCTCCTTCCTCTGCTCACCTACATGGGAAAGATTCTCTGTGGGTCTTCTGATGTGCTCACCTGTGTGCTCTCTGGTCAGTTATCTTTCCTCAGGGTCCAGCTCCCAGTGCAAGTTTCCAGAAGTCTCTGGAGGTCGTACTTGATGGAGAAGGTGAGTGAACAGGTGTTTCTCTGACGTCCTGTCCGTGTCGAGGCTCAGACTCATCACGCCGACCGCTCAGTTTGTTTCTCAGGTGAGTCTTCCACCTGTGACGAGGTGCACAACAGGATGCTCAGTACCTCAGCGCACACGGATGGTGAGTGTCCAAAACGGCAGCAGGACGCTTGTGTGAAGGTGAGAATGTCGGAGTCCTTTTACTCTGCCTGTTCTAACGAGGCGTCTCGCTGTGCCGCAGACATCGTCCAGAGGCTGGTGGAGCTGATCAGAGCGGAGGGAGACGACATCGACAGGAAGGTGAATCAGACGCGTAGATGGCTGCGGCAGGTAGGCACCTCAGTACTGAACACCGGTGTATTTCTGTCAGATCAAACAGAACCTGGACCTCCAGCAGCAGCTCAGAGACCTGGACTATGACATGTTCAAGGAGCTCACCTCCAGCGTGCAGAGCCTGGTCCACCCGGCGGAGCGGGCGGCACCCTCTGAGGTTCAGATTCAGAGGCAGAAGATCGCTCTGGCCTTCGAAGTGACCAGCAGGCTGTCAGCCACGAGTCTGGTCCACCAGAGGAGGGTGCTGAGCTTTGGAGAGCGGTACATTCAGGAGAACCACTCGGCTTGGGTGGAGCAGCACAGAGGCTGGGTCAGCATGAAGATGTGTTAGAACTGTTAACTTTCACTGATGTTGAAGCGATTTCTGTGAAATGAAAACGATTTCTGGGTATGTTGTCTCTGTCCAGGCTGAAGCTTTCAGCATCGACTGAGCCGCACGAACCTCAGAGGAATCTCCAGGTGGAGGTCACCACGCTGTCAAAGTCCAAGTATTTGAGCCATATTTGTTTTGTAAAAGTAGAATTTTTTAAAATAAACTTTTGAAAAACGCACATGCTGACTGAGTGTCACTGACAGTCTTTGTAAACTGAGAAGTTCTTGAATTACACCCATCAAACTCTCGCTCCGCCTTCCTGGACGGTCAGTGACCTCGCAGCAGCCATGTTATTGGTCACACGATGTCATTACAAATACTCCAAAAGGCTCCAACAGCACAAACGCGGTGCAGAGCTCAGCCAAGCAGCTACAGCCACCTGTGTCACCATCCACCTGTCAGTCAAAGAGGCCACGCCCCTAACAATGCAAACTTTCAATCAGCTACAGAGACCAAACAGTTTGTGTATCAGACTGTAAACATGTTGATCTTAACACAGGAGTCTATGAGTGCTGACTTCATTCAGTTCAATTCAACTTTATTTATACAAATCACAACAACAGTCACCTCGAGGTGCTTTATATTGTAACCAGACCCCACAATAACACATACAGAGAAAACCCAACAATCATATGACCCCCTATGAGCAGCACTTTGGCGTCAGTGGGAAGGAAAAACTCCCTTTTAACAGGAAGAAACCTCCAGCAGAACCAGGCTCAGGGAGGGGCGGGGCCATCTGCTGTGATTGGTTGGGGTGAGAGAAGGAAGACAGGATAAAGACATGCTGTGGAAGAGAGACAGAGATTAATAACAGATATGATTCAATGCAGAGAGGTCTGTTAATACATAGTGAGTGAGAAAGGTGACTGGAAAGGAAAAACTCAGTGCATCATGGGAATCCCCGGCAGCCTACGTCTATTGCAGCATAACTAAGGGAGGATTCAGGGTCACCTGGTCCAGCCCTAACTATATGCTTTAGCAAAGAGGAAAGTTTGAAGCCTAATCTTGAAAGTAGAGATAGTGTCTGTCTCCTGAATCCAAACTGGAAGCTGGTTCCACAGAAGAGGGGCCTGAAAACTGAAGGCTCTGCCTCCCATTCTACTTTTAAATACTCTAGGAACAACAAGTAGGCCTGCAGAGCGAGAGCGAAGTGCTCTAATAGGGTGATATGGTACTACAAGGTCATTAAGATAAGATGGGGCCTGATTATTTAAGACCTTGTATGTGAGGAGCAGGATTTTGAATTCTGGATTTAACAGGAAGCCAAAACAGGAGAAATCTGCTCTCTCTTTCTAGTCCCTGTCAGGACTCTTGCTGCAGCATTTTGGATCAGCTGAAGGCTTTTCAGGGAGTTTTTAGGACTTCCTGATAATAATGAATTACAGTCGTCCAGCCTGGAAGTAATAAATGCATGAACTAGTTTTTCAGCGTCACTCTGAGACAGGATATTTCTAACTTTAGAGATGTTGCACAAATGGAAGAAAGCAGTCTTACATATTTGTTTAATATGTGCGTTGAAGGACATGTCCTGGTCAAAAATGACTCCAAGGTTCCTCACAGTGTTACTGGAGGCCAAGGTAATGCCATCCAGAGGAAGAATCTGCTTAGATACCATATTTCTAGGCTTTTCAGGGCCGAGTACAATAACCTCAGTTTTATCTGAATTAAGAAGCAGAAAGTTAGCGGCCATCCAGGTCTTTATGTCTTTAAGACATTCCTGCAGTTTAACTCATTGGTGTGTGTTATCTGACTTCACTGCTTCCTCTGCTGGACGTCAGAGGAACTGCAGGTTTTGGTGTTAAGCCAGTGCTGAAGAAAAAAAATATTGTTGATCTTTTTAAGAAAAAAGTCCAAATGTGGAGATTACGGTTGTTTCTGGACAAACGGCTGCTGCAGCGCCGACAGGTTAGTGAAACTAAGTGATCAGCTCTTATTGTGATACAACATAAATGCTCTTTATTGCACAAGGCTGTAACCTCACATCATCACTACAGCTAATCCAGCCAACTCTTCCACGTTTGTTTTTTCCTGCTGACCAGAAACAGCTTCCTGCACGCTCTTCAGCATCCTTGTTACTAGCCCGTGTTTATGAGAGAGTAAAGAAATCATTTCCTTAAACTAGTTCTGATTTCACTGACTGGTGTTTTGTAGGAGGTGCAGCGGGCTGGATGACTCTACAGCACGTGGTGCTCATCTCACAGTTGAAGAAGCTCACAGTCGAGTATTGCTTTCAATAACGAGGAAAAGCCACAGCGTGACGGCAGCAGAGTGTCAGGAAGCTGAGGAGCACATTGTGCCTGTGGGTCAGCGTATACGCACATGTTTACACGATGGAGGTAACAGGATGAGACTGCAAGCTAAAATAAAGATTGGGGCTCAAACATGAACCCAAATAACTGCCCGGAGGTGTTTCTGTGCCGTAGCCTGACTGTGACACATCATGAATGTTTCAGTCTGCCGTCACAGTCCACTGAAACTAAAAGTCAACCACCTGAATTCTTTATTTTACCAACAAAAACATGTCTTTAGTTTCTGTTATTTGTTAATGATCCTTCAGAGGGATGTCTCTTTACTTTTAAGTGTTTATGAGTCACATCTACCTCTTTAAAACCCTTTCACCTCTTTCACAAGACCAAACCGTGTGGAAGGGGGTCGGTTTAAAGGAAACGTCCCAGTTTAAACTGTGACGCTGCAGACAGTGGCAGTCCTAGCCTGTTTGGGGCGCTGGGCAAACACTCCCCCCCCCACACACACACAGACAAAACATATTAAGGGTTGTACATTAACATAAAGCTGTTGTACACACACACAAACACACACACACATATGGAGAGAGAGAGAGAGAGTATGCATAGTATGCAAACAGCTACCAAACAGCCATCATAATTCATCATACAATGAGAACAGGACAAATCAACAACTGACAATGACTAATTAATATTAAAATCTGTAACATAATGTATTGTTTGGAGTTTAGTCTGTTACTGTTGCTATTTTTACCATTTCTTCTTGGAGCAACTGTGACCCACATAATTTCCTCAGGGATTAATAAAGTATTCTGATTCTGATTGGTTCAGGATGACCTGCCATCATCCAATCACACGTCTGCTTACCTACATCTGTTGCTCGTTTCTCCTCCTCTTCTTTTCTCTTTTTTCTAAACTGAGGACCTGATGGCTTTGAACTTTTCTTGTCCATCTTGGTTTTAATTTTGCACTCCAGTATGAACACAAATCCCCCAACCCGAGGATCACCACAACATAACCTAACACACCTACACCTTAGTTCACAGATTCACTTTGTCTAAGGTTTATTTCTGGGATTTCACACAACCCAGGATTCAGATCATGAATCCATGATGGGCTTGGATTTACATCATTATGAATGAAATGTGCTCTATTTGGAAGCAGCAGGTCCCCTCCCCTTTCGACGGGTTGTGTGTGAGACTTTAAATCATCAAACTGTAAATTTTAAATTGTTATTGATCCTTTACCCCGAGTCCTAAAGTGTATATTTATTTTCTTACTCCTCTTATATTTATTGTTTGTTTACTTGCACTGCTGTAACTGGAGCCTCGTCGTCTCGTCTCTCTATATACTGGACTGTATGTAGCGGAGATGACAATAAAGTTTACTTTGACTTCAGCAGCGAGCAGGCGCACCGAGGGCTCTCGCGCTCACTTTTCGCGTACAGAATTTAGAAAAAACATCGGCGCAGATTATAAGTCTGTATCATGATGTCTGGTGTTTTCGTGTTTGTTGTTTTGTTTTTATTTTGTTTTATTTTGCGAGTTGGTCATTAGACGCTGCTCCAGCCACCAGAGACTCCCCCGCCGCCCCGCCCTCTCCTCCCTGTGCCGCAAGCAGCAGGCGCACCTCGCAAACGGAGGGCACCCTTACTCACAGCAAATGGGCGATAGAAAACCGATCGGTGCCTGTGACATTCCCAGTATGCGCTGGCTGATGTCGGGGCAGCATGAGTACGAGCATTTTTTTTTTTTTTTGCCGATGCCCGTGATGCCGCCCCCCGACACGATGCCGCCCCGGGCAACCGCCCGTGTCGCCCGTATCTAAAACCGCTACTGCATGCAGAAGCTGAAAGGAGGCGACTCGGTAAAAGAAGGAAAATCACTAAGTAGGAATTATTAGTCCGAAGAGCCAGGTAGGGACTTTTTTCTGGGCTCATCAGAGGATCTAACAGATCAGGAAGTAAAGACCTGTGTCAGGCTCTTTTAGCCACGTCACTGACAGTAAAAGTTTTATTATGTTGGTTCTGATGAGTTTCAGCTGGATGTGTTCCAGGCTACGTCTTTAAATCCAGTTTGAAATGCTGCTGCTGTTGGAGGTCGCACGTTTTGCTTGCTCTTCATCACTTTTAAAAACTCGGCCTAAACTTTTGGCGCTGTGCACAATCGTGCGCCGCCGTATTTTGCAGACATGTCCTCGCCGTCTCAGCTCTTCAGGTCACTCACAATATGAACATTGGCATCCTCGAAAGAGTGTCCTTTATCCTTAAGATGCAGATGGACTGCTGAGTCTTGTCTTGACCTCTACATTGGAGAGACCAAACAGCCACTTCACAAGCGCATGGCACAACACAGAAGAGCCACCTCCACAGGACAAGACTCAGCAGTCCATCTGCATCTAAAGGTCAAAGGTCACTCTTTCGAGGATGCCAATGTTCACATTTTGGACAGAGAGGACAGATGGTTTGAAAGAGGAGTGAAAGAAGCATCTATGTCCACTGTGAGCGACCATCTTTGAACAGAGGCGATGGTTTACGACACCAACTCTCTGCCATCTATAATCCAGTTTTGAGTTCCCTTCCCAGACGCCTTAACGCCCACTCACATCCTGGGCCATCTGACCTCAGGAATTCGCATGATAGGGTGGGGCCAGGTTTCACAATGAACTCACCCGAAACCCTGGCTGATTGGGACCCACACCCAGTTTCACACCTTGGCTCAGGCGATTAGAGGATCATCAGGGGGTCCTTTTGTCCCTCTGTGGGGGGAAACTCCCACTGGGTTTAAATCTGGGACTCTCCACCATTTGACCTTAGAACTGAAGAAGCTTCTTGGATGAGAGGTGAAACGTCTTCAAGTAACTTAAAGAAGTCCAGACGCTTTTCTTTGCAAGCTCCTTTGACTACGATGACCTGGATGACTGAGAACCTTCACAGACATGTACATTTACTTCATGTCTTATCTGTGTTTAGTTGTCAGTCTGGTCCCCGTGTTGGTTTACCTTTCTGTTGGTATTGAAGTGTCACCTGTTCAGTTAGTTCCTGTTTTATTTTGATACTTCTTTGTGTCGTGTGCAGTTCTGCTTCATTAGTCAGATTCAGTTCACTTGTGTTCCCCAGGTGTCTCCACTTTGCCCATTCGCTTTTGTGAATTTAAACCCTTTGTTTGTCTGCATCCTTTGTTGTGTTGTTCCTCATATTCCTGCTGTCTAACCTTAGTTTCATGTTTATTCTCTTCTTCATAAGTTCCCAGTAACAAAATTGAAGTGCTTCCACATCTCATCTCCTTCGTCCTGCACTCTGTCTGAACATGGTTAAAAGAGAGAGGGCATTTCTCCTTTCTACGAGCAGCAGATTCAAACCTGGCTTAAAGCTGGGCGTGGGGCCATGAAGTCTGAAAACAGGATCACGTCCCACCGACACAAACTCACTGAAAAGCCAACTCTGATGGAATGACTTTGAGTCTCGGTTAAAAGTCAAACATCTCTCTAACACCCTAAAGCCCCCAGCTGTTCCCCACCCACAAACATCTGGATGACACACTGAGTTTGTACCATGGTGGGGGTGAGTGTCAGAGGACTTCAGCAGACTGTAACCTTGGACTAAAACCACAGGTAGCCCCACCCGTCGGACGCCCTCTGCTCATGCAGGCACGATGCTCTCACTGCAGGTAAAAATGAAGACACAGAGACCTGCGACACTCGGGAGCTTTAATGGTTCATCATTTACAGGCGTGTAAAGAAGCAACACAGCAGCACAGGAAGTTCAGTCAGCCGCGGCCAATCAGCTGAGAGCGCCGCCTGTTCAGTTCACAAATCACACAAACCCTCAGTCAGATCACATGCACTGATGCTCTATAGTCACATGACCTCAAAGCTCATCAGAGGGGAGGACCTTCAGAGGGAGCGTTCCCACCAAGCATGGAGGGAAGCTTTCACGCTGTGACATTGAAAACGAGACAACACGAAGAGAGGTGAATGCGTTTTGATCCAATAAACAATGTATTCACCCGATCCTGCTGGCAGGAAGTATGGCGAGAGCTCAGACGGACGTCAGAGGAATCGCAGCGCGAATGAGGCGGGAGTCGCACGATTTCGCTTCTTGTTCACTTTGAGCCAAACTGTGGATCCATCACACAGCTGAGAGAGTGCCATGGTTGCCTGTGCAGTTTGGCGCCAAAGTAAAGGAGAAACAAGTCGTCGAGGCAAAAATTTACCAAAAATTCATTTCTACGATGGATGGCAGTTGGCTGAAGGGGGTTTTGAAAGAGGTGAGTCAATGTGCGAGGGTCTTATTGGACATCCTTCTTAGTCACGACATCTTGCTCTGATGAGCTGATCGTACTGAGCTAACCGCCGCCATGCTTTGCAGCAGTTCAGCCCGAAATGCAGCGAAAGAGACGGGATTCAGACGAACGTAGACGGCTTGAAAGTGTCAAAAACAGGCCTTTGACTCTTTGCAGGCAGTCAAACGGAGCGACACGGGGACGTGAATGCTGCACACAGCGAGGTGAAACTTTGCTCTGTGGTTCGTGTGAACGCAGCTTTGGATCGGCGTGGGGAGCCTTACAGGGAGCGTTCTTTGTCCTGGATCTGCCTTCATGAGGAAACACCTGCAGATGCTTGGGCATGGTCTCGGTGACCTTTGACCTGGTCAGTAAGTCGTCATTGATGGATTCGTGGCGCTGTGATACAGACTATGAGCCGGTATGATAGCTAATAACTTCCTGTGGTTGCTACATTGGACTCAGAGGCGTAGATGGACGCGTGATGGCGGCTGATGTTCTGCAGAAGCTTGGTGGTGCGTCCCCAGCTTCAGATGCCCATGTAGGTGTTCATCTTCCCCAGGGCATCGCACACAGTGGTGAGGTCGCTGCGCAGGTCCTGCACCACGTCCTCGATGCTACGGGTGTCTTTGAGCAGGTCGACGCTCTGAGTGTACGGGTTGTAGTACACCGAGAACGGGCGCTTTATCGTCTTTGCAAACTCTCTGCGGGAAAGGAAGCACGCACAGGAAGTCACGGCGGGCTCGGTCCAGGCAGGAGTTTAGTTCCTGTTCAGACTTTAAAACACTCACGATGCGTTCAGGGACTACTCGCTGCTTACCTCATCTTCTCCTTGGCCTCCTCGAAGCTCTCCGACACGAAGTAAACCTCTTGGAAGGTAGTGATGAGACACTCCTGGTTGCAGGTCGTCTTTGGGTCAAACATCTTTACACATGCCTTTTCAGACAGGGCATGCTGGGAAAAACATCAGCAGACAAACATCACTTCCACCGTGCGTGTGTGCGCACGTGCATGTGTGCGTCTGTGTGTGCGTGCGCGTATGTGCATTGTGTGTGTTACCCTCAACTCTCCAATAGACGACAGTAAACCGGCTCCATAAGCTCTCAGCTGACCGTCCTGTTTGCACAGTCCGAACTCGATGGTGAAGAAATAACACTGAAACACACGAGGCTCCATCACTGATTGATCACTGATTGGTCCCTTTAAAAACTGGTTTCTATGGCATCACCTCTGTGTTAGAGACATCAACTGTTCAGATGGCCTGTGCTTTCATGTAATATCATTTTGCACCACAGGGGGTGTAACCACGCTAACCCTCACAAACAGAAGCTCTGAGCAGCAGCTGGGTGGGGCTTCTGTCCCATCTCTGTGATGTCATGGAGATGTATGACTATAAAAAACTGTGTGAAACTGAGTCTCTAGAGCGCATGTCTTTGCGTTGTTGATTCTGTTTTGTACTGAGTTACAGGGCTTCAAAGTAACTGAGTACTTTTACTCTGTTACTCTAACAGAACAGATCCACTTTAAAGTGATGCTGTAAAGTTAAAACATGTTGGTGATGAAACATGTTCTTCTAGCGCCACCATCAGGTGACACTTCATCATTAAATAAGGTGAGAATAGGACTCTCATCGTTCTCAAACAAAACATGAAAAAATAATTTTCTAAATTAATATAATTAACGTGTAATAGGGTGTAAAATATTTAATCTCATACAGCTTCTATTTTTAGTACCATTACTCTTAAAGAGATATTTATTTATTATTTTACTGGCTTATTTCAATTTCTTTTATCCTAAGTCTTCCGTAAACCTCCCACAGCTGGATTTGAACCTCTGCAGCGTTACCATGATGATGAAACTCACTGTGGCGAGTTTCTGAACGTCTTCGTCAGACGCTCCCAGGGAGGCCAGACCGATCTCCTGAGAGAACTGGGCAAACTTTGGATCAGCCAGTAGGGGGACGTGACCCAGCAGCTCGTGACACGTATCTCTGAGAGGAGGAGGAGGAAAGATGGATCACTACAACTACTGAATACACAGAGTGGATTTCACCTCTTTGTCTGCGTGATGCTGAGCTGGAGATCCTCAAACTCATCAAACTAGAGATGGATGAAAGGTGGAGGTACTCACGGCTCGGGGGTGTAGAGCGGGTCGATGCTGTGCCGGATGTACTGAGTGCAGTTGAAGACTCTGTAGGCCAAACCAGCCAGGAAGTCTCTGGGAGACAGATAACCTGCCACCGGGCGAACGGTGAAGCCAGAGCGCTCTGAAACACACAGGAAGCCACACAGGAAGTGAGGTCATCACCCTGTTCAGCTCTGGCCTGTTCTCATCCATCAAAAAACATCACCGTGGAGGGATTATGTCATCAAAGAGGCGGGGCAGCCACCAACAGCGCTTCATGTTTCAGCAGAACTTCTGGAATCTGTAATGTGACTCATGGGTCACCTGAGTCCAGGTAAGCCGCTCACCTGGACTCAGGTGAACGTGTTCAGAGAGACGTACCTCTGAGGAATAGTGAGACGTCCTCCAGCTGCGGGATGTTGTCCTCTCTATAGCCACAGTGCTCAGTGAGCAGCGGCAGGTTCTTCAGGTACTCTTTGCAGGCGTGAGTCGGGTACAGTTTGGTCAGCTCTCTGAACACCACGCCCCACGTCTTCACCTCCTCCTCCGTGTACTCGATACGGGGGATGGGCTGCCCGCTGTGGGGGGAGGGGCACGTGAGACGTGAAACACGTGAGAGGTGAAACACGAGAAAACACGACGAACGGACGAACATACTTACAACTTATAATTCATGGCCACTTCCACAAAGTACTTCCTGCGCTGGCGATAAACATTATCTTTAAACCCCTGACAGGAAGGAAGAGGACACACAGTCAGAGTACAGATATCCCATCATGCCCAGCTTTGTGTGGATCGAAGAGCGGGCAGGTGTGTGTAAAAAGCCCAGCCTCTTTCACGTGAGGGGGCAGATGAGCAGCACATTGAACTCAGCACCTCAACCTGTGGGGAGGAACTCACTCTGCAGGTCTCACTTCCTGATCTATGCCACCTACAGGCTGGACAGCTGCAGACTCAGTTAAAGTTTTCCTCTTGAATGAAAACAGCTGTAGGAGGTCCAGAGGTGAACTCAGAGATGAGCCCGAAGGCCCGAAGGAGAAACTTAACACCCTGACCTGCACACAAAGGCCCTAAACACTGCAGTCTGCCCCCCTCTTTGTCTCGAATGCAAGATGAACTCACGCTGCAGGCGTCTGTGAGCTGTTCTTTATAAATAAAGTTGAACTGAAACGACTCACGGGATGGTCGGCGTCCAGCTCGGACCCGTACATCAGCACTCTGTGAGAGCACTGATCCAACTCGGAGATCTTCATGGGAAACCAGGGAACCTCGTCTTCATCTGAGAAGAACACAGAGAAGTCTCACAACGCTTAAACACTGCGGCCTGTCAAACCTTTACATTCTGTATGATAGCTTTTCATTTTACAGTGTGTATGTCAGTCGATTGCAGACTGAGTCAGCTGAGTTATATTTTCTTGGGTATATAACAAAGTGTGGCGGCGGTGCGGTCCCGGGCGCGGCTGCAGGGGAGGAGTGGTGCAGTGAGCTCAACGGGGCGGTGCTGGAGACGCAGGTGAGAACAGCTGATGGCGTTTGGACTGATGATGGTTTCCTTCCCCTTTTTTAGTGAGACGGGAGAGGAGCGGAGGGGGAAGCTGGGAATCAGCTGAGACCGGAGCTGTCAGACTGTGGACGGTCATAACAAATGAAAACTAAAAATAAATGTGGCATCTGGCGACAAACAACTGTGCGTGTGTGAAGTGCATTTCACACCAAGCAAATCCTTTAGTCAGCAAAGAGAAAATATTACATTTAGACCAGTACTGTCAACGGTGGCCAGCGTGTTCTAAGACTGTTTGTGTATCAAAACATTTTTTATTCACTATTTGAATAATATCGACAATTAGCAATAAATCAGGAAATAAAACATGGATACAGTTGATTAAATACTTTGCAATATTGTTTTTGTTTTTAAGTTTTACCCCTGAGTTTCCTCAAAAACTCTGGCCAACATCCATCTGTAGTGAGTCATTCCCGACAGGATCTGGCCAGCTTTTCCTGTATCAGTCCACTGTTTACCTCAGAGGTCAATGCTTGGTGAGAAGCTTCGCCTTCATTTAGTCTTGACTTGTTAAAGGAATCTGATACAAGTCGATTAAACAGGCTCACTTCTGACTGATGACGGCAATACCGAGCTGAGCTGTTGAGGATATCCTGAACTTTACTGTCGGTAAGCGCTGCTATTTAAGCTGCTCTTAGGCTCTGTTAGTTTTTGATATTGTCCACTACCTGCTGTTAGTGTTTGTTGGCCTCTGTTAGCTGCAGTTTTAGCTGCTTTTAGCTTGTGTTGGCTGCTTTTTTAGCCTCTGTTAGCCTGTGTTAGCTGTAGTTTTAGCTGCTTTTAGCTTGTGTTGGCTGCTTTTTTAGCCTCTGTTAGCCTGTGTTAGCTGTAGTTTTAGCTGCTTTTAGCTTGTGTTGGCTGCTTTTTTAGCCTCTGTTAGCCTCTGTTAGCTGCAGTTTTAGCTGCTTTTAGCTTGTGTTGGCTGCTTTGTTAGCCTCTGTTAGCTGCAGTTTTAGCTGTTTTTAGCTTGTGTTGGCTGCAGTTTTAGCCTCTGTTAGCCTCTGTTAGCTGCAGTTTTAGCTGCTTTTAGCTTGTGTTGGCTGCTTTGTTAGCCTCTGTTAGCTGCAGTTTTAGCTGCTTTTAGCTTGTGTTGGCTGCTTTTTTAGCCTCTGTTAGCTGCAGTTTTAGCTGCTTTTAGCTTGTGTTGGCTGCTTTGTTAGCCTCTGTTAGCCTCTGTTAGCTGCAGTTTTAGCTGCTTTTAGCTTGTGTTGGCTGCTTTTTAAGCCTCTGTTAGCTGCAGTTTTAGCTGCTTTTAGCTTGTGTTGGCTGCTTTTTTAGCCTCTGTTAGCCTGTGTTAGCTGCTCTTTTACAATGTGAAAATGTCAAAACTGTTTATCAGGGGAAAAGTGTGATTTTTAGGACACTAACTGGCAAAATGTGACAATATCAGGAATGAATGAGCGAGTTTATGCATGTTTTCATGTATTAGCTCCCTGACTTCAGCTCAGGAGATGAACTTGAGCTGCGGAGGAAGACAATATGATTTTGCTTAGATGTCGATGACATAGTCTCTTTCCTTCCTGTTTTTGTTTCTTTGGTGAAGGGGACGCCTTCTCCAGCGGTAAAACAGGCGTGGTCATTTAAATATCGCTCCACGGCACGTGAACACCTACGACTTCTCCTCTCCTCCACCTTTGCCGTTTTATGCACGTGGCTAGAAACTGGCCACTTTAGTCAAAACAAGATGAAGATATCCAATCAGAACTAATCAGGTACTACAGAAAAGGTGGGGTGAGTGTGAAGTGATCCAATCGGAAGTGACCTCATTGTGCAGCGTTTCATCTGCTCCTGATAAACAGCGAGGGAGGGGCGGTTCAGCCCACTCCCATGAAAACGTAACAGAAGAGGGAGAGAAGAAGAGACGCCGTCTTTGTAAACATCGTGGAGAATCACTCACCGCTCAAAACACAAATTTTACATTTTAGATTTGAGTCACTGAATCAACTTCAGATTACGTCTGCTGTAATCGCATCACATTTAGTTGACTAAAACTAAAGCAGTAGCTGTAAAGACAAAAGCAGAAAGCCTCCAGAAATCCAGGTGTGCGTCTGAGCGCGCTCATACCTGCTTCGGCACACCACACATGTGCTGGCGTATTGAAGGACACGATGTTGACGTGGTCTTTGAGATGCTCCAGCAGCTCGTTGAACTCTTTCTTGCTGCAGCTGCAGTCTGCAAAGATCTCCACCTCGTTAGGAACTCGCTTCGACATCCGAGACTCGATGTGGTTCAGGTTCACGCGCTTCTCCTGCAGGAGGACGCGAGAACAGAGAGGGTGAAGATGGAGGTGGGGCAGAGGTTCAGGCGTGATCTGTTTTTGAGGGCTTCCTGACCTGAAACAGTCTGAGAGCTTTGACCAGACAGCCGACCTCGTTCTTCAGAGAAAACACCACTGCGGTTTTCCCAGAATCCTCTGTGCCCTCTTTGTCCGGCTTCTCGTTGATGGGACAGAAGGACGGACGCCTCGACTGACAGCAACAACACAAACATGACAAAGAACGTTAGGTTATTGTGACAAAATGAAGCGTTTCAATCAATCAAAGCTTTATTCGCCACATGCAGGTTGCCCTGCAGTGAAATGGGACCGCCTTCCCCCCCCCGACCTTACACACACAACAAAGACATCACATGGGGATACAAGTCGGAGATCGGTAGCGTTACAGAAAAACACTGAAATATACACTACAATGGGAAAGTACAAGAGGAAAAAAAGAGACATCTACTCATGCTGTGCTTCCATGGTAGGACAGCACAAGAACAGGAAACAAAAAAACTCCTCTGCACAAAAAGCACATAAATGTCCACAGCACAACTCTGTGAAAGACATGACAAGCCACAGGATTGGGTGGGGGGTGAGGAGTAATCCGAAGCGAACACAGCAGCAGCCCTGCACAGCGCTACCATTCCAGCGCGGCACACAGACCCGCCGTGTTCCCCCGCAGGAAACAAGCATCGAAGGCGTTTGGAAAGGGAGGGGGATGAGTGCGTGCTTATCTCTTGGCTCTTGGCGAAGGTGGTCGCACTTTTCTCCTCTCCTCCTTCCCCTTATCTTCCCTGCTTAGCCTCTTGTGTCCTTGTCTTGTCTCGTGTGCATTACTTTCCCTGGAACAGTCTCTCACTGTCGTTCTCTAAAACCTAAAGAGAATTATGGATTTGATCAACTGGTTTCTGAATGCTATTGACACCCTTTTCTCAACGAGAAGTCTGGGCTCGGGAGAGCCCAAGTGCCCTGTAGGGACTTTCCCTGCCGGATACACGATGGACGGGTGGCAGAACTGGAGGGTCATGTGCCTGGCGGGAATGTCGATCGAGGACGCTGAAGATATCTACCTATTCGGAACCATGATAACAGGGTTCTTGCTGATCGGAGCTGGCTTGGCCCTGGCTTATCGGAGAATTAAGAGAGCGGAACCGGCTGTTCAAACCCCCCCAAGGCTGCCCGCTGGAATTGAAACGATGGGACGAGGCGCGACTTCTCACAACAAACGCAGCATGGTTAACACCTTGGAGATGCTTACAGCTGCCGTGACGACTCAAAAATAACACCACTGAGCATATATTGGGATACATCAAAGAGAGGCCTGCTCAAAATGAGACCCTTGAGCGAAAGTTGGATCACATCGCAGAACGGCTCACTGCAGTTGTGAGGTCTCAGAATCACAAGAATGACAACACCATGGACCAGAAGTTTGATACCATCATGGGGAGGCTCGCGGCTCTCCAACGGGAGATTGAGAGACCAGTGTCGGAGTGTTAAAAACAGCTTTGAAATTCTCCTGAGCTGCTCGCAGAAAAGAAAAATCAACAACATCAACATGCGAACACCACGGCGCCAGCTGCGTGTCCAAGCCTGGACAAAAACTCCCAGATAACGACTGTGTGTTGACTCTTCTTCCCATTCCCTACAAGGCCACCTGGGTTGGCTGGCAGACTGTTTACTTAGCCTGATACGGCCTCCAGCCTTCAGGCCGCAGCTGGCGCCGAAGGGGTATCCGCATGAAGTGATGATGGTTTTTACTTTAGTGTGAACAACTCATATGAATTTCAAAGCTCTTCTAACAGTCCAGCACTGGTCTCTCAATCTCGCGTTGGAGAGCCGTGAGCTTTCTATGATGTTACTTACGCTCTGTGATGTTGTCATTCTTTTGCTCAAAGAGCAGGTTCTGAGAACTCACGACTGCAGTGCACTTCCCCAAGATGTGATCCAATTTGCGCTCAAAGGTGTTATTCGAGCTAGCCCCTCCAGATGTAATCCAGTTTTTCACTCAGAGGTCTTGTTCTGAGTATTCACGGCAGCCGTAAGCTTCTCCAAGATCTTATCCATGCTGCACTCAATGAGCCCATTTTGAGAAACTCACGCCTCGTCCCATCATTCCAATCCCAGCGGGCAGCCTTGTGGGGGTTTGAACAGCCGGTTCCGCTTCCTTAATTCTTCCATAAGCCAGGGCCAAGCCAGCTCCGATCAGCAAGAACCCTGTTATCATGGTTCCGAATAGGTAGATATCTTCAGCACTCAGGCTCACCCGAGCCCAGACTTCTCGTTGAGAAGGGGTGTCAATTGCATTCAGAGACCAGTTGATCAAATCCATAATTCCTCTTTTAGGTTTTAGAGAACAGACTGTGAGAGAGTGTTCCAGGGAAAAGTAATACAAAAAACACGAGACTAGACAAGGACATAAGAGGCTAAGCAGGGAAGATAAGGGAGAGGAGGAGGAGAGGAGAAAAGTGCGACCGCCTTCGCCGAGAGCCAAAAGAGATGTTTAGAAGCATCAACCAATCAGGTCTCTGACTCTGCGATGGAGGTCTCATTAGCAGGGGCGGATCTAGAGAAATTTTCTTAGGGTGGCAAAGAAATCAAATGGGGTGGCAAAATCAAAGCCCCCCCCCCCCAAACACTCATGCAGGTGGTTACATGTGGTTAAATGATTCAAATGCAGTAAGTATGCACGTTTTCATATAAATATAGTCTATAACTTAATTATTGTCTGTAGCCCACATGATTACACACTTTAGTTACATAAACCATGTGAGTTTTGATGCTATGTACTGTACAGCCTGTATGATAAATAAATATGTAGCCCAATAAGTATAAAATCCAGAAAGCTACACAACATGGGGCGCTTCATTTACAAACACAAGTCTAACTTAAGTTTCACTGTTTTTGTTAGAAAACAGTCACATTGTTGCAGCTTAAATTACACAAAATGTCAGAAATCTGCACCGTCATGAACAAACATGTAAACCTCATTTTTCATGATTTGTCGGATGAACCCTCTGAGGTCTGAAATACAACCGGACATTTGTGACTCCTTTGAGTTTATGTTTGTATTTCACCCTCAGATTGTTTCATTTTATTTTTTCTTTTCAGCTCAACTGAATTTATTTATTTATTTATTTTACTTTCTTTTTATTGTTTTCTTTAAACATTATACAGGGGGGTGGGGGGTGGGGGTAACAACAAAACAAAACACCAAAACAACAACAACAACAAAAAGATAAATACAACAGGTAGGATAACAAAAAAAACCCATGTTGGATCTCCTTGTTTCTACAGTTTGATCATTTCTCATTATCAGTGTGTTGGTCTTTATCCTGTTGGGTTTATGTACTCAGTCCATTTCTCCCACTTTTTATGGTATTGATCTTCCTGAGTCCTTATTCTGTAGGTCAATTGTTCCATAGTTTGTATTTCATCTATAATTTTGATCCATTCGTCCTGTGATGGTGGGTCTATCTTGTTCCATTTTCTTGTAATTGCCTTTTTACAGGCAAAAAACAACTAAATTCAGCTCAACTGACTTTAGTTGTTTTTTTACTGTAAAAAAAACCCCACAGACATGTTGGGTAAATGTTTATAACTTGAATTGCAAATATAAAATGTACATTTTGTAAACATAAACAACTATTTATCTAAAAATGCAGCCAATACACCGTTTTGGTTTTTTTTTTTTTTTCATTTTGTACAACCATTTAAAAATATTACTAAAACTAAAATGAGAGAACAATCAGGTGTGGCAATAAGATGCCCCACAAATGATGTGTCAGTAAAAAACAAGCTTGTCCACCAAAAGACAGAAGAGCACAGGGACAAACCTGCAGGCCCGACAACAGCAGGTGTATCACTCCGCTGGTTTTCTACTTAGTGACAGTGTTTACGTTGCAAATGTGCCTCTGTGACAGTCATTAGTGCCCTCACTGACACACTAAACAAAACGACTACACAACAGAACAACTACACAACACAACACACTAAGTAAACACTCCACACTAAACGTCACAAATCTGCCACATCTAAACTCTCTCTCTCTCTCTCTCTCTCTCTCTCGTCACTCCCCAAACTTTTCCCTCTTCCTAAACAACCAAATCCCACATGTTGACTTTTATTTTAATTGGTCGACATGGTGCATTTTTCCACCAATAGGAAAGAGGTGGCTTTTTTCCTTTCTTTACTGTTTTCGTGCTGTCCTTACAAAACGCTTAAAACACACACACAAACGTGACGACAGTATTTAGAACAAAGCGTGGCTGATATATATGATCATAACTCTGGATTTACTGGCCTGTAATTAAAATTTAAAAACTTTGAAGTCTGAACTTTCAATGTGGCTGAAACAGAGACTCAGCGTGGCTGCAGCTTGTTGCTGTGTCAGCTCACATCAGTCATGTGATCTGGAGGTGCAGCGTGTCCGTGGACCACGGAGGGTTAATAACACTCACCAAAAAGCCGGTCCTGCTATGGGCTGAACCATTTGTTACTGGTGCAGGGGGGGACACTATGCAATATATTCAGTTTTAGCATTTATATTCACTGCTGACTGTAACTACGCTCAAACTGTTAATGCGATCTTATTTTAATAAACAACACTGTCATATGCAAAACTGGGGTGGCACTTGGGGTGGCAAGGGATCATTTTAGGGTGGCACTTGCCACCCCATGCCACCCTTCTAGATCCACCCCTGCTCATTAGGCCCTCCCACTACGCTACAACTGTGGATTTTAATGCCACCCTGCACGGAACAGGAACAGGAAGCAGCACCTCCAGGTCCAAGAGGAGCGTGCAGGCAGGGTGGAGTGGGTGGAGAAAGAGTGTCAGGGGTTTGGAGATGTGGAGATGCTCAGATGTTTGTTGGAAGTGAGCAGTGTGGACAGAATCCTGTCATCAGGGGAACTGCTCAGACTCAGAGAGGCTGAGATGGTCTGAGCCTGTGCAGAGGAGGAAAGGTGAAGGGAGAAGCTGCAGGCAGGAGGAGAAGAGCTCAGAGGAGGTTCATGGATGCAGTGAAGGGTACATGCAGAGGGTCGGAGTGACAGAGGAGGGTGAGTCGTCTGTGTCCTGTGCAGATTTAGCTCAGACCCCCACCAGCAGGGGGCAGTGTTTGAGCAGGAGTCAGGCTGAGGTGCTTCTGCTGCTGTGAATGAATTTAAACTGTACCAGTGTGTCTGCAGGCCACCTGACCTTCATCAGCTGATGGAGCCTTTTCTCCACCCTAAACCTTTTTACCTGCGTGCTTTTGTTTCCGCTGCGTAAACTAAAGCACAGTTCTGTTTCTGGTTGGGTGACTTCCTCTCAGTAACGCCATCAGTATGATCGCTCGCTCTGATAGGCCGGCCTCATAAAGGCGTGGAGCGTTATCTGATGCAGACGGCAACAAATTTCCCCAGAACTGCTGTTCAAACACACGGTGGCAACGGCGTGAAGCAGCTTGCTCTGACAGCTGTTAGCGTCATGAAATAAAGATGTGGAGCTGCCGACGGATGCTCAGACAAACAGCCCATAGCCTAGCAACCGACGACACGCACGACACGCTGCTTACCCAGAACTCTGACGGCAAAGACCCCACAGTGAGCACGGACACACAACTCTGAGTGTGTACTCTGAGTCTACTCTTTACCTCATGCTGAGCCTGGACATTATCTTTCGCTCTTCTTCAGTGTCTGGATTGTGGACGGTTTTTGCTTTTCGTGGACGAACTTCGATCCCTGCGAGCCGACTGGCAGGAAAATGC
Organism: Simochromis diagramma; assembly: GCF_900408965.1. Classification (NCBI taxonomy): domain Eukaryota; kingdom Metazoa; phylum Chordata; class Actinopteri; order Cichliformes; family Cichlidae; genus Simochromis; species Simochromis diagramma. The sequence continues at coordinate 735,957 of NW_024386768.1, forward strand.
TGCCTGCAAAGCTGCATGGAGGGAATATTTAACGTGTGATGTAAACGATGCAGAGCCATCAGCCTGACTACAGGTTTTTCATGTTGGCCCAGAGAAAAAGAAGAAATATTGCTTAAATACAGTCCAGAAACATCACTTTAGGCTGACCGTTTCATGCTAGGGTTTAAATTGTATTTGCATTCGTTTTTCTGCTTTTCTTTGACAGATTTCCTGCCATTAGAAAAAGATGTAAATAGAGAGAATGGTGCAGAGATAAAACAGAAATAAAAAGAATAAATAAATTAAAGTGAATGTAAATAACGAGTATCACAGAAAGAACTCTGTAACATTAATTCATGTCAGATTCATTAGTTCCTGTAGATTTCTTTTGGCACATTTGTTCCTCCGTAAAGCAGAGGGTCGAACTAGAGTGTGGAGATGAATCTTCAGTTACCGATCTGATCGCTCTGGGCAGTTCTTTTTAAATCGTTTGATCTGTTTCTGCTGCCTGGATGAATATTCTGAGCTGATGGGATTACTGCCTTGCTCAGAGGCTCTTCAGCAAGAAGGTTGTGCGATCAGCCAATTCAGGTAAAAAAGTACTAAAAGTAGAAATAATTAGTTTGACTTTGAATTTTTGGAGCAGAATTTGAGAAATAAAGAGTTTCTAATTATCTTCTCCTGATCAGCGATCAATAAAGTCCTGAAGCTGCTCTCAGCTACAGTACTGGAGTAAAAGTACCCAGTTAGTCTAAAAGGAGGAGGATGAAGACTCCTCACCATCTGTCCGCCGGTGTGCCGCTGCCGCTGATGCTGCTGGTCAAACATGGCCGAGTCCAGCGACAGCCCGCGCCGCGACCAGTACTTGCTGGAGAACATCATCATGGCCGGTTGCATCCTGGGGATGGGCTCGCCATCGTCCTTCATCACGTGGCCCGACGCCATCGGGAACCAGTGAGTGTACGAGTACCAGGACTCCAGCCTGTCGCTCTGCCGCCGCTCAGGAGGACGAAGAGGAGGATGCTGCTGCTGCTGCTGGAGCTGTGAGCCGCTGCCGACCCGCCTCCTCAAAAATACTCCCCCAGGAGGGGGAGGGGGGGTAGGCTCCACCCACAGCAGTCTCCAGGTGGGCGGAGACTTTGGCTGCAGAGTGACATCATTAGAGCACACATAGCAGCTCAGAGACACACCTGAACACACACACACACACACTCATTTTCACATCTCCTTGAGGACATTGAGCTGATGTAACACTTTACCTGCTGTCTCACTATAACCAATAGGAGCTAATACCTGACCCCAACAATGACCTAACCACAGCTGAGGACCGCCATTTGGTCCTCCCAATTACTGGTCCCCACAAAGATGTTTAAACAAGCACGCACACACGCACACAGGGACCTGCGTGTTTAAAAGCAGTGAGATTGTGATATTAATGCCACGTTATGCCCCTGATTAATGACTGTGAATTATTATGTAGTTTTAGTTTGCATTATTCTCCTGAGTTAGAAGAAGGTGAAACGATTACATTTGTTAAACTGCATTACATTAGGCTGCTGGCTTATTGTGAATGAATGATATTGTTTATGATGCATGATACTGCTGAGTTATAAGAAATACTGTTTTCAGAGTCAGGACCTTGTTTTCTGATAATAGAGGAGACAGAGAGCTTCTGCCTGGTAAAAGGTCAGAAGCATCAACGGGCGGGGTGAGGCCGAGTGCATTTGGAGGTTGAGACACACACACAGTAGTTAGACTCATGTTTAGGTAAGACTTCAAATAATAGTTTGCAAAAGCTTGTGATGCAAAATTGTGTCTGCCTAAGGGACAGTTTGCTCCAGGAGATAAGCGAGAGTTATTAACAGGAAGCACCTGGCCTCGAGACGGAGAAGATGTCCTTTTAAATGTGTCGAAAGTCGTCAACAGAACATTTGTGGTTTTGAAACGTATGCATGTGTTGTATCTGTTTGACGCATGAGGGAGCGTCATTAACAATACCCTGATGTTATGAAAACAACTGCTGTGTATCGTTGGGCGGAGATCGATGCTGTCGGCGTGCAGTGTTCATCTCCCCACGCGTGTGTTCATTAAATCATCTTAACTCTCCTGGACCAATTGTTGTCTTTGTGCTCACCCTCAATATTTGAACTCGTAACACCCTGACACACCTGGTCACCCCACCTGAGCGATTTCCCGCTGACGTCGAGTGTCATGTGACAGGTAAGACATAAAGAGTAAGAAAGGCTCCACGGCTCCGCCCTCTCCGGCTTGGACGGACCATACAACTCCCGCAGGTGAGGGGCGTGTTTCCTGCTCTCACACACCTTAAATACCTGCCTATGTTCATAAATCCTGTCACACAGCTGACCTTCACCCACAGAAAGTCATGTGACCACAAATCAAACTGATCACGTGTGGCGACTGGAGCCGATCAGGTGATGACACCTCTGACCTCTACCTTACTCATAGCAGCAGCAGTGGAAGCTGAAGTCATTCCAGCTTGGGTCACATGATTCCCACCTGTACATCCTGCTGTGGCCCCGCCCCCCCGACTGCCAGACATCAGAGAGGGTGGTCTGGTTCGACTGTAAACATCTGCAGCTCTCGGCCTAATGAGCTGCAGGAGTGCTCACAGACATATTCAACCTGTCCTTGGCCCACGCTGTGGTACCGGCCTGCTTCAAATCCACCTCCATCGTCCCGATACCCAAAAACTCCAACCCATCTTGCCTCGATGATTACCGCCCAGTAGCACTCACCCCCATCATCACTAAGTGCTTAGAGAAGCTGGTCCTAGCACACTTCAAATCCTGTCTCCCCCCCACCCTGGACCCCCACCAATTCTCATACCGCCAGAACAGGAGCAGAGAGGATGCAGTCTCCATCGCACTGCACTCTGTCCTCTCACACCTGGACAACAACAACACCTACGCCAGAATGCTGTTTATAGACTTCAGTTCAGCATTCAATACAATCCACCCCTCACAACTCATCAGGAAACTGACAGACCTGGGCATCAGTTCCCTCGTCTGCAAATGGTTACTGGACTTCCTGACCAACCGCCCCCAACATGTCCGGCTGGATAACCACTGCTCATCTACAATCACGATGAATACCGGTGTACCACAAGGCTGTGTGATGAGCCCTTTCCTCTACTCCCTCTTCACCCACGACTGCAGACCTGCTGATGGTTCCAACACCATCATTAAGTTTGCAGATGACACCACGGTGATTGGCCTCATCAGTGACAACGATGAGGCCGCCTACAGGGAGGAGGTGGATCGTCTGGCTGAGTGGTGCGACAGAAACAACCTGCTGCTTAACACCGAGAAGACCAAGGAGCTCATCGTGGACTACAGGAGGAATGCTGACCCACATCCACCCATCCACATTAAGGGGACGGCTGTGGAGCGTGTGAGCAGCTTCAAGTTCCTGGGAATCCACATCTCCGAGGATTTCACCTGGACGACCAACTGCTCCAAGCTGGTCAAGAAGGCTCACCAGCGCCTCTTCTTCTTGAGGACTCTGAGGAAGAACCACCTGTCCTCAGACATCCTGGTGAACTTCTATCGTTGCACCATCGAGAGCATCCTGACCAACTGTATAACAGTCTGGTACGGGAACTGCTCTGCCTCGGACCTGAAGGCGTTGCAAAGGGTCGTGAAAACTGCCCAGCGCATCGCCGGAGCACCACTTCCTGCCATAAAAGACATCTACAGGAAGCGGTGTCTGAAAAGGGCTGGGAAAATCATCAAAGACCCCAGTCACCCATCACATGGACTCTTCACCCTCCTGCCCTCTGGGAGGCGCTACAGGAGCCTCCGGACTAAGACCACCAGGTACCGGAACAGCTTCTTCCCCACAGCTGTCAGACTCCTGAACTCTGCCTCCTGACATCTGACCCACGTTAACACATGGATTGAACATACCCACAATGGACAACTGTACCCTCAAACACACAATAATAACATGGACTGAACCACCACTCACAACCACTAGCACTTTATATAGCCTCTGTAGGAATTATATCTCACTTATCTTAACTGCACTACTGTATAGCTCTGTGTAAATAATCATTCTGTACATTCGATAATCTTTAATCCTACAACTGTTTACAACTTGCACAGTTCCCATTTCTGTATAGCTGTATATCTCAGATTCTGTAAAGTTATTTATTTCATATTCTGTATAGTTTTTCATATTTATATCCTGTTCATAGCCTGTACATAGCTTGTACTCACTACAGCCTGTACATACTTATAGTTATAGAATATTCACAACATACTTCATACCGTGTACATTATAACATACCATAATAGACCCATTTCTGTAATATACTCACATATCTATATTATTGCTAATATATATTGTAATATATCTATATCACTAAAGCACTTCTGGATGGATGCAAACTGCATTTCGTTGCCCTGTACCTGTGCATGTGCAATGACAATAAAGTTGAATTCTATTCTAATTCTATTCTATTCTATTCTTTGAGTCTGGAATGGCGCCGTGCTCTGATTGGTCGTTTCAGATCTTAAACTTCAGTTTGAGGTTTCATCAGCTGTGGGCACAGAGGAGCGGAGTCTTCTGTTAAACCTGTGGGCGGGCAGGTGATGGACGGCTGATGGTTGGCTGATAAACAGCCATGATGGCAGCCACGGTTATCAGCGTGCGGAGACAATTTCCTGCCACACAGGAAATGAAAGTTGCATCGGGAGGAGCCGCGGCTGCTTTGTTCCTGAGGCTTTATGAGCTGATTGCAGGTGATACCTTCATCTTCCTCCTCCTCCTCTTCGCCTTTAACACCAAACTTCTCCAATCTAAGGAGCAAGGAGGGGGAGGCGGTGAGGGGGAGGTGGAGGAGGAGGCCAGGAGATATCTGACAGTCGCATGAAAGCAGCTGAGATGACATTTGGAGCAAACGGGAGGAGGCGTGACATTTATGAAGATGAATCGAATCATTTCCTCACATCGATGCAAGCAGAGCAGCTGCCCTCCACCTCCCCTCCCACTCTGACTGTGCAGTGGTGCAGCTCTCTGATTGGAGCTCGGCCCTGCAGGTGTGTTTTCCTTCTGCGTGTGACACAAAGCGAAAACGTCCGTGCGAGCATCATCGTAAATAATCTGGCCTCCCGTGACGAGCTGCGATGCTGTGTCCAGCTGTGGTCTCCATGGTTACTGACAGGTCAGCTCCAATAAGAGAGAGAAATGGCACTCAGTCCTTAACGTATTTTAAGGTGGAAGCAGACCTACAGCTGCTGATATTTATGAGGACAAAGTTCAGCGTGTGTGGGTGGAGGTGAACATGGTGCAGTCGGACTCAGTGTCCCCGTATGCTGAACCGTCCCAGCAGCAGCGACCACAACACAACAGGATGTTTGATTGTATTCGGTAAATCCTGAGTGTTTGACTCACATACACCACAGATTTCAGACAAACTGAGCCTCAGGATTAAAAGTGTTTGTGCTGACGTCGGTGAATACGACCCCAGACGCTCCTCCTCTCAACGCCAGCCTCGTTCATATCTCCACGAATCGATGAGGATTTAGTTTTTGTAGTCCGCCTTCAGCACCCTGTAGTTTCAACATGCATCACGTTAAAGCGCGAAGGGTGTATTGCACCACTTCACCTCACTACAAGCAGCAGGCGATTTTAGACCCAGACAGGCCGCAGGGCTGTGTGCTGCTACATCATTGAGTCTACAGGAGGTGGAGGCCCTGAATCACTCAGGACTCCACCCAGCCACCTGTGGCATCAGTGCCTGGTAGGGGTGCAACAATACACAAAATTCATGGTTCGGTTCGATACTTTGGTGTCACGGTTCGATATTTTTTCGATACAAAAAAAATGTTCATGCCTTTTTAATTTGTCATTTATTAAAATTATAAATATATATTTTAACTCAAACGTGCAGTTTTTAAATTTAATGTTGCTGAAACAACAAAGTAATAAAAAAATTAATCTGATGGAGAAATCCCTCATCTTTGGAAAAGAGAGTTTATTACAGAGAAATGTCTCTTTCCAAAATAAAAGCTATACTATCCGCTTCTTCTGGGCTATATTCTCAGCAGCATATTAAACATATCAGGTCCCATAAGGAGAATCATGTGCTAACGGCTGTCTAAATGACTCGGGTAAAGTTTGTAGCATGCCTGCTTGTTGTTTTTGTCTGCTTCCACTTGTCTTTGCACTAGGATGATGTCGGCGTAAATGTGCAGTCACATTTGTTGTGTTCCCACTAGTGCTGTCAGCGTTAATCTGAAATGACATTAACGGCACAACACGGCAAATCTCCGTTAACGAGCTAACGTGGATCGCCCCGTGCGTGGGGCTGGACGGCCAACACGTTAACGAGCTAACTGCGCTAACACACTAGCTCCCACCCATGTAATTGAGCATTGCGTGGCACATCCAACATACTGTTTTACTTTTGTCCATGACGCGCTTACCTTCAGGGTCATACGTCACACGAAGACCAAAATAGTTCCAAAGGCCAGATCTGAATGAGGGGGGGGGGGGGGGGAAGGTTCAATTTGCCATGTTGCAAGGAGAGCTTAACTTCTGTCTCGCTAGCTTGTGCTGCGCTCATTGGATCTGCGCTCGACAGTGCAGCCTAGGCGGAGTAGTCGAGCGCAGATTCACTGAGCGCGCAACACAGACAGCATCGTCAGAAGGAAAGCTGATAAAATTAATTAAAACTTTTGTATTGTTCGATGCATATGCGTACCGAACCGAAAGCACTGTATCGAACGGTTCAATATCGATACGAGTATCGTTGCACCCCTAGTGCCTGGGTAAGGCTACAGCGTTACTGAGCTGTGTCCTCGTTACATTAGGCAGGCGATGCAGACCAAAGAGCTCTACTGCACCACCTGTTAGTGTTCCTCAGGTGGAGCCATGCTGGACGCTGAGGTCGTCTGCACTCACAACATGAACCAGATTCAGTGTTTCAACCCTGAGAGGAAACTGTGTGTGTGTCAGTGTGTGTGTGATCCAGATGTCACAGCTGAGACGGTTTCACGCTGCAGGAAACAAACTTTATTTCTTTGGTTTGTTCGCCGTCGTCATGGTGACAGAAGCTGATGACGTGGAGTCTTTAATCTGATCTCAGTACAGAGAAAAACGTCAGAGCGCCAACAGGAAGAGGAACACAGGCACCTCCTGTCGGCGAATAATGCGAGCGCCATCATCCAACAGAAAGAGCTCCTCCCTCTGTCACTGCATGGCCAATCAGGGCTCTTGTTGGCAGAACTTCCTGGATCTGAAGCCTCATTCATTCAAACTACAGCCAGACAACTGCTCCACCCTAACCCCTATCTTTAACATATCCGTAACACTCAGGAGGCGGAGCCAACAGGTGAATGATTGCTCAGTCACTGGTTGGCTCCACCTCCTCTTCATCAGGATGAATGAGGCTTCAGAGTGGAGGAATGCCTGATTAGAGCCGCACGATACAAGAAATTACAAAAATAAGATTCTTAATAATCTCTTTATACACACACACACACACACACACACACACACACACACACACACACACACACACACACACCCTCACCCTCCTCCAGTGAGGCGGGGCCATAGATTCAACCCGCCCACACACAGTCCATCTCCACTCTTCACTACGATACAAAGGCCCCTCTGCCACTCTGCTCGCAGCTGCTTTCTCTCGAGTGTCCGTTGGAGACGCCAACCTCCCGCCGAGCCGCTCCGGAAGTCGCCACCGAGCCACAATCGGTCGAGCCTGCACGGCGAGACTCTACGTCAAAGCCCAAGATGGTGGCGACGGGGCGAGGGAGGTCCTGAGGAGGAGCAGACAGGTCAGGGTGAGGGGTCAGATGGACGTACCACGACAGAAGACACTCCCTGCACTCACCTTGCAGCTCCTGATCTGCAGACAGATGCCCTCAGCTTTCTGCAGGATCTCCTCGATGTCCAGCTTCATGGAGAGCTCGTTGATGTGCTGAAACACACACAGGTCGGTGAACAATCTCAGGTGTGCACAGATCTCCGGGCAGCTTTGGGGCGATGCTCACCTTCAGGATCTCGTTGAAGCCGTAGTTCTCCTCCATGATCTTCTGCTTCTCTGAGTCCAGGATGGCGCAGCACACCAGCAGGTGAAAGTTCTCGCAGGGCAGCCCGGTCCACATCACCTGAGGAGGAACCACACGTGAGACCACAGGAAGAACGACACCTGTCAGCACCTCCGACCCCGCAGGAGGACACCAACCTCCCAGAGCCGCAGCACGTCCACGAAGCTCAGTTCCCTCTTGAACCTGATGAGCAGCCAGCGGAAGCAGAAATACAGGTATCCTGAATCCTGAGACTCTGAGACACAGACAGAGGGGGCGGAGTCATTCAGAGCCGCCGTTATTCACAGCAAACACACACGCACAGCTGCAGGCGGCGTACCGAGGTAGTTCCAGAAGGCGAGGTCGAGCAGCCTGAGCAGCGAGCTGAGCTGGATCAGCTGAGTCTTCATGCCCTGCATCTGCTCCTCAAAGTTCTCGTGCTGCAGGACACACGGCGGTAAATTAGCACGCGGTTTAACGTCCAAGCTTTCAGAGCAAAGATCAGACTCACCATCTGGTCCATGAAGGCCACGAAGCACCAGAAAGCCTCGACCTCATTCTCCATGACGTAGAGGATGGGTGACAGCAGGTCGCTCATACCCTGAACGTAACCTGCAACACAGAGAGCTTCCTGTCACGACCAGGAAACGGGAAGCGGCGCCGTACCTGCGGAGGCGAAGCGTTCGCTCACCCAGGTCGAAGTCGTACATGCAGTAGGTCATGAGGATGTCGTGCAGCAGGACCAGGCCCGGGTTGTCGATGCCCTCGTAGAAGCGGTTCGTTCGGTCCGTTCGGTTCACGTCCTTCTCTGAGAGCGCAGACACATACGTCACATGACCTTTGACCTTTACCCCCTCACGGCAAGCTGTACCACCCAACTCAGAAGACCAAAGCGGTCGTCACTCAACTCCCGCAGCTCTCCCTCCACCTCACCGCGGCAGTAACTGAGCATTCACTCGAGTACCTCACTGAAGTACTGCGTTCACTCCCCGTACTGCAGTATTTCACACGTAAAAACTCCTTTAACTTTACAGGTAACGCCTCAGATCTGATCCCGGCGACAGTGTTACGATCTCACCCACCTGCTGCACCCGACTCCACACTGACATCATCTCCAGCATCAGAGCAATAATCAATCGCTCATCAATGCTTCTGATTGACATCACAAACACCTTCAAATGTGGCGTCATCCACCCTCATCCACCCGCTACACTGGACTGCTCTCCATCAGGAGCCCTGCCCAAATAACCAAACAAGGCCTGAGCCGAGGTGCTGCTCACCGATCAGACTCCGGTAGTCTCTCAGTCTGGAGTTCCTCCTCTCCTGCTCCTCACTCACAGATTTCCACTGCAGCTTCATCCTGAAGTATTCATCACTGACACACACACACACACCCCTCATGTTAACATGATATACACACCAGTCAGGGTAATCGTGTGTGTGTGTGTGTGTGTGTGTGTGTGTGTGTGTGTGTGTGTGTGTGTGTGTGTGTGTGTGTGTGTGTGTGTGTGTGTACGTTTTCTCTCTCTGCAGGGTCTTCCTCTCCTCGTGCGTGCTCTCCCAGGGATAATACCCCAGCAGGAACTTCCAGGCCTCCTTCCTGAGGGCGTGGCACAGACCCTGCAGACGACACAGACGCGTCAGGGCGTGGCCTCTGCTCGTTTCAATCAGTGTCACAGGTCAAAACACCAACGAGTGCTTTACAGTAAACTCAGGCATGAAAACCAAAGTGAAGATCAAACAGCCCAAAACTGAATAAATGAGTGATGCTGCTAAGAATCACGTCAGCTGATTGGTTCAGAGCTGGACACACCCACAGACACGTACGTACCCCCTTGAAGACTGCGTGTTTCAGGTCTGGGACATCCTTCATCCTCCCGTCTGCATCCTGGTGTCGCGCCCAGTCGTCTGCAGTCAGCGGCGACTTCCTGCTCACCTCGGGCCTCGTGCCCAGGTCGATCTGACAGGGTCAAAGGTGAGCAAAGAGCATCACACGGCTGACACACCCGTTGCCACGCGCCTGCCTAACAGCCAATCACATTAGACCCCTCACCCTGGTGATGACCTCGAAGCCCGGCTCCTCCTGCTGGTTGATCTCCAGCCCCGGGATGACCTCGCCCAGCAGGTCGGCCACCTCCTCTGGGGGGCGCTGTTGCTGCTCCTCCATCCCCCGCAGCGCGTCGAATAAGTAGTTTGTGACTTTGGAGAAGCCGCCGAGCGTGGTGACGTACGGGTCCCGCTTGAACTTCTGCAGGAGACAAACGCAGAGCTCATCAGCCGACGGACGCCGGAACAAGATGGAGCGCACGACTCCAAACGTCATCTGAAAATAAATCCTACGATGTGTTTTCACAGACAGAATTCTACGTGTGAAACCAGAGCAGCAAACACGGGCAACAGCCCACCGCAGCGACCTCGCTCACAAAACCAACACACAGATTTATTTAGTTTGAAATAAATGCGCTCTGAAGCACAGCAGCTTCCACAGAAACATCTGCGTGAAGATCACACGTTAATGTGTCTGTTTAAATCACCATGGTAACAGCTGCTGAACCCCTCACTGTGAGGACCATGTGATGTTCAGACTTTTATGCGCAGCATGTTTCAGTACGACAGAGTCCCTGCGCGCACGTCGCCACACTCCATGACGTTGACACGTCGCATGCTAAAACCTCAAATGTGTTTTTGTACCTGCAGTACACCACAGGAAGCTGTGGGGGCAGCATCGCTGCATCACCTGCCCAGACTGCACTCAGCACACAAATAATCGAAGAGAAATCAGACAGGTTAATCAACGACCAAATAATCTATAGTCGCACCCCCGTGTGCGCGCATGTTTGTGCATGCAAATCCAGATGTTGGAGCCTAACAGCTGGCAGTGAGAGATGGTTAAACTTCTTACGTGAACCAGGCCGAAGTTGTTGTCGTCCAGAAGGTTCTCGAAGGACTGCGACAGAGCTTTGTTTGGCGTGCTGACCAGCAGGCACGTGTGGTCGTTGGGAGACCTGCAAACAGGAAACATGTGACCTCAGTAACAGCTCACAGGATCAACGCCGGCCTTCTGATAACAAACGGGTGCTTATTATTCACGGCGCGAGCGGCAAATCAGACATCAGAGAAAGCGCTCGTCTCTTTGGGGTGTACAGATTCTATCAGCCAATCAGCAGGCAGCACGTGGGCGGGACGTCATTATGAAGCCTGATAAGAACTTTAATAACTGCTATCTGCCCCCGCCTCACCCGATATTTGGATCACAGGGACGGGAACGCTGCCGCACGCCTGTGGAAATCAGCCATTAGCATATAAATGACCCGAGAGAGCGGCGCCGGCGCCAAATCCACCCGCAGCCCCCACCCCAAGGTGAAGTAACATTTATATGTCTTCCTGACTGAGAGTAACTTGAATAAACTGTCTGTGACACAAACACCAATAACTTGATCTGTATGTGAACCTGATCAGACCCCCCCCACAAAAAAAACAACAACAACAAAAAAAACCAAAAAAAACAGCCCTCCTTGAGGTGGAGGGCGGGGTCAGAGCTTAACATCAACCGCTGGACTCACTCCGTGAGCAGAGCGAACCTCCTCAGGCTGTCCAGGAACGCTCTGCTGCCACCCTGGTGGAAGTGCAGATGTGGCAGCGGGGTGGAGGAGTCCTTCAGCTGCAGGATGATGAAGGTCCAGCCCTCCTCCCTCACCGTGACGGAGCAGAGGTCACTGACACTGAAGGCGAAGGCCAAGCGGCTCCTCTCGTGGCTGCTGTTGAGAGAACCTGGAGACAGGAAGCAGGGATTAGAAAACACAGGGATTTCAAAATAAAAGCTCAGATCAGCCGATGCACCCGTCTGGCTCAGGCTGCTGAGATTCTTCACGACCTGCAGATGCAGCCCGGCAGCTCGAGGCTAGGCTGCAGTCGACAGCATCAAAATTCCTCATCGCTGCCTCATCGTCTCTGAATCTGAGTCACGTGATTCCAACATGCCGAGCAGGTTAAAGCAGCCGCTCACCCTCCATGTTGGAGCTCCGCCTCTTCCTGAACGACACGGCGTTCACCATGTCCCACTCTGTCTCGTAGCTCAGCTGAGCCTCCAACAGCTGCTGAGACTGTGGACGGTCCCCCGGACACTGAGCCCACTCCACCACCGAGCTCGAGTCCTGCACACACACACTCTTAAATCACCTTTACATGAATATTTATGTTTTTTTGGTTTGTTTAAAAATCTGTTCTTGGAAACTTTGAAGTTTGAATGTAATCAAATCAGGAAATTCGGTTTTTGATCCTCAATTGGAGTCAATAAAGTTGAACTCTACTGAATGGGAGTATTTGGACAAACCTTCCCAGCACAGAGCATGTTTGAGGGGTCGACGCCGTCCTCCAGAGGTCTGTACTCCACCACGATCTCTGCGTCCTGACGGCGAGGACACACATTGACACGTTACTTCATCGATCAATCAAACAAATCACAGGAGCGTTCAGGAAGAAAGAGCGCTTCTGTTCCGATCGCATAGATCTATAAACAATCAATAACAGTGACAAACCGGAGCTTTATTCCAGCCAATCATGTGCAGTTTAACAGGTCTTTGATTAATCAATCAGGTTATCGCCCTGGTATCAAACATGCTGCTGGTGTGTGAGGACGTTTTTCTCTTCAAGTCGTTCCATCGCAGAGACATTCTGATACTTAATCAATGACCAGGCTGACTAATCGATACCAGAGTGTGTCGGGACTGTTACCTTCTCGAGGATCCGGAGGGTTCCTGAAACCAGGAAGTCTGGCTCGATCTCCTCATCACTGCTGGGATGGAGGAAGACTCCCTCGTGTTCAAATATCACCTGTGGAGCAGAGTCACAGTGAGGTCAGCTGAAGGATCAATACAGCAGGCAGGAAGTCTGATCACATCACATGACGTCTGAGGACTCAGGGCATTGTGGGAAAAATAACCTGCGATACAGCAAGAAGGTGGCACACCTGTTCACACCTGTGCCACCCGCAATCAGCGCTTCAGATAAAACCACTGATCAATACTAATCAAAACAAATCAATCAGGTTCCCCTGATATCAATCACGCAAACTTGAAGCGGTCTGCTGAGGTTCACCGGTCCGCCCAGGGACCACTGCACGCTAGTTTAACCCAGCCTGTCCCCTGAGAGCCCCGACCCTCAGCCCTACGCCGCCCGCAGACAGCGTCCGGGCTGGAGAGGCGGACAGAGGCCGGCGGATAGCCGCCTCCCGAGGCAGCTGCGGTCGGTGAGCTCAGTGGCTATCCGAGCAGCGGCGGCGCAGAGCCGGAGGACGGAGCTCCCGGCCCGACAGGACGGCGGTCTCTTCTCCCCGCCGCGGAGCTCCGGCCTCCGCGGCAGAATTCCGGAAACGCGCTCATGTTTTACCTTGAACGCAGGCTCCGCCGCCATGTCTGGACTCGCTCTCCCAATGACGACGGAAGCTCACGTGACCACCAACTTCCAAAACACAACCGACAGCTCAGCTTCCGGTTTAAAAAGGTCAGCTTCCGGTTAGAGCCACGCCCACTTCAACGGGTCAGCTGACGGCCCAAAAAAAACAAAGAGCTTAAAATAAAAAACTGACAAACGCACGGATAGATGTTACAGCAGGGGCGGATCTAGAGAAATTTTCTTAGGGTGGCAAAGTCAAAGCCCCCCCCCCCCAAACACTCATGGTTACATGTGGTTAAATGATTCAAATGCAGTAAGTATGCACGTTTTCATATAAATATAGTCTATAACTTAATTATTGTCTGTAGCCCACATGATTACACACTTTAGTTACATAAACCATGTGAGTTTTGATGCTATGTACTGTACAGCCTGTATGATAAATACATATGTAGCCCAATGAGTATAAAATCCAGAAAGCTACACAACATGGGGCGCTTCATTTACAAACACAAGTCTAACTTAAGTTTCACTGTTTTTGTTAGAAAACAGTCACATTGTTGCAGCTTAAATTACACAAAATGTCAGAAATCTGCACCGTCATGAACAAACATGTAAACCTCATTTTTCATGATTTGTCGGATGAACCCTCTGAGGTCTGAAATACAACCAGATATTTGTGACTCCTTTGAGTTTACATTTGTATTTCACCCTCAGATTGTTTCATTTTAGTTTTTCCCCCGTTGCCTTGTTTGGTGTCTTTTCAGCTCAACTGACTTTTTTTTATTGTTTTCTTTAAACATTAAACAGGGGGGTAGGGGGGTAACAACAAAACAAAACAACAACAACAACAAAAAGATAAATACAACAGGTAGGATAACAAAAAAAAAACAAAAACAAAACTTGTTTCTACAGTTTGATCATTTCTCATTATCAGTGTGTTGGTCTTTATCCTGTTGGGTTTATGTACTCAGTCCATTTCTCCCACTTTTTATGGTATTGATCTTCCTGAGTCCTTATTCTGTAGGTCAATTGTTCCATAGTTTGTATTTCATCTATAATTTTGATCCATTCGTTAACTAACTACTTAATTAACGCTTTACGTCTCTGACCTCTGCTCCTCAGTCGGTTTCTTTCTGGTCTCAGTTTGTCGAGGACGCAGACTGAATAAAGGTCAGTAACAAAGTGAAGAGATTTTATTTGGAAAATTCACCTTTACTCAGTTGTTATGGAATCATGTCGCTACGTTCATCTCCAACAGCATCTTATCAAAATCTTTTCTACCAAAACGTATTATTTTGGTTTAGACTTTAGTGAGACACTCTCATTAATCAAACTCCACATCCATAAATGTGACTTCTCCACTCTCAGGACAGAATCGGAACAATTTGTTCCTCTCACAACAAGAAAGCTTTAAACCCATTAATAATCTCACGGTGTCTCTCGCCTTTCCCTGTTTTAATCTGCATTTCCGTCCGATTTAATTGTACGTACTCTGCCACTGTATCATAATTTTGCACTACAATTGTACATCGTGCCGTTTTCTGCTTTTTGTTGAAGATTCTGTTGAAATAAAGTTGGAGAAAAAAAATTGTTTCTTTCATGAGCAACACATCCCGACATTTCAAAATAAAGTCTGGAATGATCAAACTCTTAGAAATGAGACAAAAACGGATTAAAATGTTTTTATTTCATGCCTCGCAGTGACTGCGTCCTCCTGGAGCAGCTGGCTCTGCCTCTGGCCACACGTGAAAAATGTCTTCGTCAGCCTAACAGTTTTGATATTGTCACACACTGATGACATCATCAATGAACCCGATCAGTGTATTGAGACACAGCAAGAACTTGATGCTGAAAGGTGAACACACCTGTGGCACAGGTGAGCCTGCTGGCTCTCCTCAGTCAGAGAATCACGTAAAATACGACTGATGTGAATGTGTCACTTCCTGGTTGTGACAGGAAGCCGCTGCTGGAGGAAGTGACACGGAGGCAGTGAAGAGGCACACACCCTCTTATTTTAGAAAATAATTTAATAACAGGTGAATGTAAAAAACATCAGTGGCAGGACGCGCGTCTCCTCTGCTGCTAATACTCTTTAATCAGCTGATTGACAAAACAAAAGCACATTGCACATGAGTCTCAGAGGGGCGTGGCCAACAGCGGCGGTGGTCGGTCCAGTCTCTGCATCCGCTCCCTTTCTCGCCGCGTCGCCTCAGTAACACTCAGTTTGTTTAACTAAAGAGTCCACAGACAGGCGACGGCGGCGTCCTCTTGACACACACACACAGGCGCCAAACACACCCTCAGCACCCCCCTCCCCCCGCCAGGTAAATGAGATATAAAAGGGAGGGAAATGACTCCAACTGAAAAGTGAGGAACTAAAGAAAGGTGATGAAGAGTGAGGGCGGCACTCAGCTCTCGATACTTACACTCACACCGACGCGCTCCCGGAGGGGGCGTGGCTTCAGCGGCTGGGGAGGGGGACGTCTGGCTTACCTCGTCTGCTCTCACTCAGTCACCTACAGCCTCTCATTATTGATCTATTATTGATCAGTCTGATCAGCCGTCCTCGCCGAGCGATGGGCCGACGCCCCCGCTCACGCTCACCCCCGCCCGCTGACAGCAGTCCCACAGCCGCCGAAGGCGCTCCGAGGCCCCGCCGTCCGCTGCCTCCAGCAGCAGACGCTACAAGGGTGTGGGGGGGACAAAGGGAGGGATAAACAAAGGTTGGGGAGGGGTAAACAAAGGTGGTGGGGGGGGGGGGGGGCATGCGGGAGGGGGGGGGGGGACGGAGGGCAGGTGAACATGCTGTATACAGGTGAGTCAAACTGTTTATAGTCACATGGTCATAGAATACAAGGCAGTACAAGCCAATCAGGATGGGCCGACGCCCTATCTGAACAGCTGATCTCAGATCTACTACACTACTCTGACCAATCAGATTCCAGCATTTCTTTTCCCAGTCCAAGTTTTTAGGACCCCCCCCCCTCAGATCTGAGAGCAGCTGTCCAATCACAGCTTGTCTAATGTGATGTCATTATCTGTGTGTGTGTGTATATTACATGTTTCCACAGGGCTGCGCTCAGTGGGAGGTTCTGCAGGGCCTGCTGGAACATGTGACGCACCTGAAACACAACAAGGGGGCGAAGACAAACACCACTGAGTGCTCAGCTAGACTCCACCCTCTTTTCTTGATTTGATTCAGTCTCAGACTCACCTCAGCTCGCTCCTTTAGCTCCTCCTCCACAGCAATTGCTCTATGAACATACGCACACACACACACAATCAGGACGCAGTAATCATTGATCACTGATCTGGCGGGACTGTCGCCGCGCACTCACATTTTCCAGCTGCTCAGACACTTGGGGGTGTTACCGCTCAGCATCCGGGCCTGGAACTTCAGGTGCTCCACGTTCCCATCCAGCCACTCCTGGTGCAGCAACCTGAGCAGACACACAGCAGTGACATCGCTGATGTGGGCAGAGCTAAACTGTCCCTGCGGTCGGATGATTTAAATCCAACGACAAACAGGAAGTAGATGTATTTTCCATCTCATTACTGGAGTCAAATCACTGACAAGTGGCATTAAGCTCCACCCAGTCCTCCTCCAAGTGTGTACCTGAGGCCCAGCTCAGTGTTATTGGGCATAGTGTAGCACAGTCTCTCCAGAACCAGTGCATGCTGAGATGGCGGCAGGCAGCTCAGGTAAAGCGTGACCACCTGCAGAGGGAGACATGACATCAGCAGACTACAACTACAGACCTGCCGCTGAGCAAGGCAGCGAGCGCTCACATCTGTGTGACGACGGCACGGAGTCGTGACATCACGCAGGTGAAGATGGCGTGTGGCAGCAGACTCGACCTCTGACCTTGTTGTGGAAGCGGTAGCAGCTCCAGAACTCTGCGGGGTTGAAGGGGAGCTCGAGTCTTGAGGGGGTGGTGCTGAGGCAGCGCTGGACCAGGTCTGAGAACGTCCTGGACTGTGAGGTGGTGGTGGCGGCGCGGGCCTGCGGGCTGCAGCTGAACGTCAGGTAACTGCAGAGAGAGGGAAACTGTGAGCAGCGGGCGCGTGCGGTCGAGGTGGAAGTACCTGCGGCAGGTGAACTCACTCCATCCACAGCCTGTGAAGCTCCTCCAGCTGGGTGACCGTCCCCAGTGCGCGCTCAAACGCCTCCGCCGCGTCCTCCACCGAGCCGTGCAGCCACTGCCACCGACTGCAACGACAGCGAGCACGTTAACCCTACTGCGCCCGCTTTCATCATCACCGCAGGACGCCATTTATGAAACCTTAAACACCAACCAGTGAATGAGGTGGAGGAAGCTCATCTGCTGGCTCAGCCGCTCCTGCAGCTCCTTCTTGATGACGGGACCTCCCAGCAGCTCGGAGGAAGAGGAGAAGCCCAGGATGTGCCTGAGGGAGGAAGAACAGAGCGCTGTCAGCTGTCCGTGCGGACTACAGCTGGGAAGACGGAGGCGTCGGGACGTACCGCAGCACATCTACGGGCGTCCTCGGACTCTGCTCGTCCTCGCAAAGCGACAGCACGAAGCCTCTGAACAGCGGCGTGATGGCGCCCGCCTCCTCCTGTGGACACAAACGGTTCTTAGCGTCGAGAGGCGGAGCTTAAACTTTATTCACAGACTCACGGTCGAGCTCACCTGAATCATGAGGAACTTGCAGCAGTGGTAGAAGACCTCGGCGTTGTGGGGGCATTCGGCCAGAGCGTGGAGCCACATGCTGACCGCCCGGTCGCCGCTGCCGCCGTGCAGGTGGAGGTCGGCCACAGCGTCTCGCAGAACGCACGACTCGGGACAGAACTCGAGCAGCGACTCGCACAGCGCGACGCCCTCGCTGTACCTGCGCACACACACAGCGAGGCGCTTCATAGACCACGATGTCACCGAGCACAAACTCAGATTTGACCTTTGACTTCACAGCTGTTGATGTCACAGCTCGAAAGCAGCGATCAGCCCGACCCCACCCCGTCACACTTCCTGCCAATCAGTTCACACGTTCACAAACCTGACCCGATGACATCACACGAGAGAACAAACATGGCGCACTCCGCACTGACCTCACAGGTGACCTCGCGTCACCACACCTGCTCCTCTGGGCTGGTACGGTGCGGCACACTAACCGTGTGGCGAGCGTGACGAGGTCAACCGACCAATCACAGAGTCAGAGCGGTCTGAGGTGGGCGGGGCTCTGATTACTCGAATGTTCATCCCGCTTCCTCACAGTGTGATGTCAGCAGCGAGCTCACCTCTGTAGCAACTTGTAGAGGAAGATGAGGTTGGTGTGCAGAGGAAGGCAGGCCAGCGTCCTCTCGCTGTCAGATGCGTGGTCGTCGCTGCACTGACGGACGCCATCTGAGAGGAAACACACAGGAAGTGGAAACCAGTTAAGCTCAGGGAGACGAGAACCTCGCGTGTCTGCTGGGTCGCAATGCCATACCTTGGAAGAGAGCGATGAGGATGTCGGCAGGCGTGCTGATGTCCTGCGGCGTCCTCCATGGCAGCAGGAACAGCTCCCTGCTGACTACACGGGACGGGCCGGACTCCGCGGGGTCGTACAGGCACGCCGGCAGTCGGTCGAACTCCGTCAGGTGGATGTAGGAGAGCCAGAGCAGCGCCCGGTCGGCGGCCATCAGGTGGTCGGCGATGCTCCGGTCCTGAGGTGACTTCAGAGCGTTCTGAGAGGAGAAATCCAGAGAGCAGATGTCACGTCACATTAGTCCCGCCCTCTGGAATACAGGTGACAGCCTGTCATGTGGCCCCCAACATGGCTGCACACTGACGTAAACAGCTGTGTTTGTTGTTTGTTTTTTAGGAACCTGATTCTTTAAACTCTGAAAAAATGTTCCTCCCACTCTGACGTTACGTTTGTGGTGCACAGCGTGAGGCAGGTACCCGAGGTCGCGGCTCACCTGCAGGACGGCGAGCGCGCTCTCCAGCCGGCCCGTGAACAGGCTCAGCTGGACTCTGTAGAGCAGCGCCTCCATCAGCTCGAAGGACAGCATCTCCGTGACTCCAGACGACGCCTCGGCGAGGAGGAACTGCAGCAGACGCTCGCACACGTAGTCTTTCCCTTCAAATGAGCTCTCCAGGTTCAGGTACTGAGCAGCAGAGGTCAGAGGTCATTATGACATTTACCTGATAAACGAAGCTAAAACCACCAACGCGCCACCGTTAGCCCGCTGTGCGGTGAGCTAGCGGCTCCTGCGAGCAAACCACGCTCACTTACGTTCCACCACACTCTGTAGTCGGGGGCGTGCTCCACCGCCATCTCGCACATCTCCTGCACCTCCTCCCGGCTGCCCCGCCTGGAGAACAAGGACAGGTAATGGCTCCACACCTCGGGATTATCGCAGTTGCTCTCCAAAGCGCGTGACAGCGTGTTCAGGGCGGCTTCCAAACACTCTGCCGCAGAGCTGCAGGGGACAGATTCAAGGTTAAAGAGGGTGGAGCTCCGCAGCACAGACCTTGAGGTCGGCGGGGACTTACGTCTCGCTCTGACTGAGGTATTTGAAGGCGAGCTTGATCCACAGCTGAGTGTCTCGGGGGCTCTCCAGGACGCTGGCCTCCAGGTTGGCGATGTCGTCCGTCTCACTGATGAAGTAGCGTTTGTCCTCCGAGGTGACGCACGCGTCCAGAGCAGAGAGGCCGGCGTGAACGCCGCTGTCTGCATGCACACAGACACATGTGAGCTCACTCAGACCTGACACGGAGGAAACGACAAAATCCTCCCCGTTCACTAACCTCTGCCAGGTGTCACGTGACCGGCCGCCATCCCCTCGTCGCCGCTGCCGTCGTCCTCGGGACCGAGGTCACTTTGCGTCGATGGCTTCGGCCTCCACCTCCTCGCATCCTTGTAGGTGGTGTAGGGCGGGACTGAAGATGGAGGGGACAGGTGAGAAGCACGGAAGCGGCTGGAGCAGTGGACGGAACGTTACAGGAACGCTGACCTACCGTGGCGCTTGCTTTCATTGACTTTGCTGACGAGGAGGACGGCCTTCTGATCGACGCCCATGCGGTCCTTGTTAGAGCCGAACAGCCTCTTCATGTACTTCTCTGCAAACAAACACAAACACTTGAGCTTCCACGTGACACACCTGCCGACCACCAGACCGAGGCTTCGCACCCACCGCACCTGTGGCGGCGCACACGTCCTCATCCGAGCTGCCGTCGGAGCAGCCGATCAGCGACAGGTCGTAGGACAGGATGTCCTGGAAGAGCTGGTTCCCGCTCAGAGTGCAGTTCCTCATGTGCTGCCTGCGGCGCAGAGGGACAAACATTAAACAGGAAGAGCTACAGACTCAGGCGGGTAACGTTATCGTCACGGTAACAGGGCGACACATCACGCAAACGTGCCGCTGCGTCGTTTTACTTTGTGGCGTGACGTCCACCAGCGATCAGACTGGAAATACAATAAACCAGTGCATGCTCAATCTCTGACTGGAAGCGCTGATTCGTCATTCGGCTTTTGTCAGACTAACGTAACTGTTTGAAAAGCTCAGCTATACAACAAGGAGAGATCGAGAATTTCCTTTTAGTTCTCAGTTTATTTGATATTGACAAAAGTTAGTTTTGTCTGTTCTTCTGTAAAACAAACTAAGATTTATTTTTAGAATTAATATTTTGTTTCTAAGTGGAACTGACAGTTTAGTCTGTTTTGTTTGTTCTATTTTGAAACTTAAACGCTTTAGCAGCTGCTTTTGTGTAGTTTGCAATATTTGCCTTTATTTATCTGAAAAAGTCTCATGTTCCTTAAGTACATCTACCCTGTTGAACTTATCCGGTCGTTCAGTCTGACGTCACTAGCCGTGTGTGGACCTAAACTCCGCTGCAGGTCCATATATCAAACGATCACTGTGGCATTACTGAGAGTTGAAAAACTGTCTAAAGTCTTTCATCTTTAATAAAATGATCAGCGTTCTGCTCTACCAGGTGTAACAATTGAGTTTAACATCCAGGCATCCATGAAAACGGAATTTATGACATTTAACGGAGTTAGAAGTTAGCAGGGAGTTAGCTCGCTAGCTTCTATCTAAATACAATATAGCATGTCCTGACTGCGGGGTTTTGGAAACAAATTCAAACGTACAGCTCTGCTATCACTTCCAGCATAAATGAAGACAGGAAATTAAACAGCAGTGACGTTTGTAGGGTTACTGAAGTTGGGCTAGCTGGTATATAATGATGTGCTACGTGACTGCTAGCGACACAGCTATGTTAGCATAATATAAACAAGCTAACTTTTTTTCCACTCGATAAAAGTTAACGTGAGTGTTCTCGGTGGTCAGGAACAAATGTAATCGCATGGCAGGATGCTGTAAAAGGACCAAACTTCAGCCAGGAGAACAACTGAGATAATCCATCCACAATACGAGGTTAGTCATTCATATACTGCTGCATGGGCTGGGCTGTAGTTACATCCTAAGGTTTTAAAAACTGAGCTTAAATAAATGATTAGCGGTAATAAAAGCCGAGGGAGGTCAGCAGTGATCACTGACTGTTTTAGGAGCTTTTTGAGATTAAATAGAAGAAAATACAAAACATTAAACATGTTAACAACACAAAAGCCATATTAAACGCAGACTACTTTAGGCCCGGAAGTAGGATTCATCGCGTCATCACTGAACAACCGGATTATGGGAAATAAATATTTAAATCAAAACAAGCTGCTGATTATTTCACATTTTACTTGTGAGCAACGGCACATTTAAATCTTACAAATAGAGTTATTTGGCTTATATCGTGATAGATATCGTTATCGCCTGAAATGAAAAAACATATCGTGATATGAAAAAAAAATCGCCCAGCTCTAAACAAGCTCAGTGCGATGAGCAGCGGTTCTCAGAGCAGGAGGCCGGGGTTCGAATCTCGCCCGTGGAAACATGTTTCACGAGACAGTTCAGCGAATCGTCTTGTATTTCTGCTAATTCATTACAATTCTGCAATTTTTATGATTTCAGCAGCTTTTCTAATGTGTACTTCAGCTTTTCAGCAGATTCCACTACACGGCATTCACGCCGCACTTTCGCAGGAAATGCAACTTTTTCTAGTTTATGTCTGTGAGTACAAAGCTGACACTGTGAGACTTTGTGTCAAAGTAACTGAGGATAAAAACATGAAGCAGACTTTCCTGGCCTGGCTTTTTATAGCAGATAACCTTAAACATATTCTGCAGTCGATCAAGAACTGAAGAAAACCATAAATCAACATGTGAACGTTACCTGAGGTTTGATTACAGAAGCTGAGCGATCGTTTAGGTTTAAATTTCTTCAGCTTGAACAGCAGAGATGAGGCTTTGATGTCAAAGTAAAACAGCGAAAGTCATGACGAAGTTCATCAAACGTGAAGCTCAGTTTGATCTGCTTTAGCTGCTGGTTCAGTGAACTTGGGTTAGCATAATAATAATAATGGATTGCATTTATATAGCGCTTTTCGGGACCCCTCAAAGTGCTTTACAATACCACTATTCATTCACTCTCACATTCACACACTGGTGGAGGCAGCTACAGTTGTAGCCACAGCTGCCCTGGGGCAGACTGACAGAAGCCAGGCTGCCATATCGCGCCATCGGCCCCTCTGGCGGTTAGAGTGATGCAACCTGCAGCTTTAGGATCTGTGAGCTTTTGGCCTTCAGCCCGACGGCGTGTCTGTGGACGTGCCGTCGGGTGAAAGATCCACGCTCTGTGTTTACATCCTCGTAGCTGCTCTCACTTACTGCTTTAGCTGTTTGTTGAAATATTTCCTGAGCTTTAACCGGAGATACATTTAAATGCAAAAATCGATTCAGGATTTAATGAATTGATATCACGTTATTCAAATAGTTTGTTTTGTTGTTTTACACCCCGCTCACCATCTGCAGCCGTCGTCGTTGCACGTTCCCGTGAGGTCGAAGCGGCAGAAGCACTTCTTTGCTTCGATGGCGTTGCTGTACGTCACCGAGCTCAGAGACAGCTTCTCCTTGGTCCTGTAGTACGGGCTGAACCTGAGCGGGAGGACACAGCTGTGAGCCGACCGCACAGACCACATACGAGCTCTGCTGCTGTCGGTACGACGGAGCTACCTGTAGGACCTGAAGGCCAGCAGAGGGCTGTGGTACGGTCCGAAGGGAAGCGGCCTCAGCTCCAAGCCGCCCGACGAACTCACCGCTGTCTCCACCTCAGCCGGAAACACCTGGATGACCGGAAACACAGAGCGTTAGCGTGAAATTCCCCCGAGACCTTCAGCTGCCCCTCTGACAGTCTCCGCTCACCTGTGCGGCGGGGGCGGGGTCCACGTCCTCCCCCAGCACCTGCAGCTCCATCAGCAGCAGATCTCCCAGAGGTGTCTTCTGTTTGTACAGCCGCTGCAGGGCGTCCACGTCCAGCCCCGCGAACATCTCGGCAGGAAGCTCCACGCCCGCCGAGCCACTGGGCAGCGCCTTCACGGGCTTGGCGGCAGTGCCGACGTCTTTGGGCGGAGCCGAGCTCGTGGCATCCAGGTGGGGTTTGGTGAAGGAGCAGCTGGACTGACGGAAGGAGGAGCGACGGCCGCCTCTGGCCGCAGCAGCGGGCGCAGGTTCCGGTTCGTGATCCTCAGCCTCCGCGGGGTCCTCGCTGTCCAGCGTCAGCTTGTCCTGGGAGAGGTCGTGCAGCGAGGGCTGCGGCGGCGGCGGCAGCTGGACCTGAGGGTCCGGGGGCGTGGCGGATCGCAACGGCAGCTCTACGGGGAGCTCTGGCAGGACGCCTTTGTTTCGCAGCACCTGCGCCTCCTTCAGCTTCTGGATCTTCAGCGCGTACTCTGACTCGAGCTGCTGCAGTCGTTGCTTCTGAGCGATGAGCTCGGCAAAGTGGCGCTCAGAACCGCGGGGCGCTGCGTCACGCCGCGGCAACTTGCTGAGCTGGAAAGGATAACGTTACGCAGGGTAAACACACCTGGACACAGCGGCGCTCCATCAGAGCTTTCTTATAGTTTTATCGGTGGGTGCATGTAACCACCAACGCCTCTGAATCCATGGTTACCGGCGCTGTGAGGAGCTGCGTGAGTGCAAGCGTCCTCTGTAACAGCCCGAGTTCGTTTAGCCAGCGCCTCCCCCCTGTGGGTCCCGCCCTGATCGTTGCCTCAGCTGTTCATTAGCTGACTGGATGCGTAATTAGCTTTATTAGCTAACCAGCCAGCTAACTACAGCTAACTGCCTCACCTGTAAGTTTCAACAGCAATTCTTCATGCAACTGTTTTTTCAGAATAAAAGCCTCTCTGGCTGAGTGTTTCTCTGCTGAGGAGACAAACACAGAACAACCTGCAGGTTCCACAGAGAAACAGGAAGACTCACCGCGGGCCGGCTGGAGTCCGCTCGCCGTTTGGGTGCCCTGCCGGCGGCCAGGTGAGCCTGCACCAGCTCCTGCTCCAACCGCACCGCCACCGTCTTCTTCACGGAGACCCGCTGCTCTACCCGGTGGACCTGCAGAGGACGTGGAGGCGGTCAAACGACACCAAACAAGGAGACTTCACAGCAGCCAGGAGGAGCTTCATGTCCTGCATCTGAGTGCTGCCGTGCTGACGTCACACTGCGGTCGTGTAGATTTAAGAGAAACACCCAACAACGAGTTGGGGCGGCAAAGTTGGCGTACCTGCTCGCGCAGCTTCCTGAGGAGCGTCTTGTTGGCGCCGACGATCCTCTCCGACGCCTGCAGCTGCTCCCTCAGTTTGGCCACTTTGGCCTCGGCGGCCTTGAGCGACTCGTTCTTCTTCAGCTCCTGCTGCAGCAGGTGTCGCAGCACGGCCTCGTCTCTCTGCAGCAGCTCCCTGAGGGCAGCAGACTCCCACAGTCAAAGCGGCGCCACCGAAAACCTCACACACGTCTCCAGGTGTGTTTTAAGATCTCACCTGTGTTTGCTGAGCTTCAGCTCGGCCTCGCTCAGCTTCAGCTCCATCGCTGGCTTCAGGGAGGAGTCGATGGAGTCTGCAGTGGCGGGCGAGGCGGAGCCACGAGGGCTCTGTTCCTTCATCATCCTCTGCCTCTCCCTGCTGTGAGTGTGCACACCCACAGAGTTAGTAAAAGTCTTTATGTGTGTGCGTGTGTGTGCGTGCGTGTGCGTGCGTGTGCGTGCGTGTTTGTGTGTTTGAGAGAGGTCACGTGGGTACCTGGCGATCTCCTCTTTGAGTAGGCGGTACTCGGCCTTCTTGGCGTCAGGCAGAGCCTCTGGCGTTCGGACCGGGTTGTTCTCCTTCTCAGAGGCCGACGCTCCTTTTGGCTTCGCCGCCTGAAAAATAAGAAGTTCAGAGTCGTGACATCATCACGCAACGCCGCAGACACATTCCGGCTGCACAACGATCGCCGTCGTGCCCGGACGGTTCAGGTGAACGCACTCACCTCCACCGTCCTTCGGGCCTCTTTGATCATGAACTCCAGGCCGCCAAACACCGCCTGCGATGAGCTGCAGGCGTCCATGTCCGAGTCGCTGTCGTCAGAGTCGTTGAGAGAAACCACCACCGTCTTATGTCTGGGCAGCTGGATAGACAGGTGAGGGGCAGACAGGTGAGGGGCAGTTTCAGGCTCCATGTTTGTTTCTAAATAAGGAGCGGTGTGCAGCGAGCCTCTTACCACAAGCGGCGCTCTGGCGGCGAGGTGTGCTGATGATTTTCTCTCTGCAGAAGAGCTCCAGCGCTCCTCCTTCTCCAGGTGGGCCTCCCCCCGCAGACCTTCAGCCTCCACCCAGAGGAAACCTGAGCACGGTCAGTCTGAACACGGTGCCTCAGCCCCGCCCAAACAAGGCCGCCAGAGCG